>NW_026059505.1:0-55231 GCF_023721935.1 Panthera uncia
GGTACTCATCAGCGGGCAGGGACCGTGACACCGTGAATTCCAGGAGTATGATGTTGCACAGGAACGTTATTTTCATACCACTCCAAACAAAAAGGGCTCTCTGCAAAATTTCTCCTGTTTTTTCCTGTTCTAATTAAACCCAGGTCTAATCTCTCTTTCACTGTCACTAACTTGGAGGTAACAGATTATCCTTGATATCTATGGGTTTGCTTGTCCCTCCCCCCCCCACCCCCCGCCACCACCCAGCCCTATCTCTGGCAGAAAATGAGTAGAAATGCAATCTCTTGAGGTATAAAGAAAACCCTGTTCAATGCAGCTGTGATGAGAGACTAATTTGATCCAAACACATCTGTGGAGTGTTTTAAAATATGAAAGTTCTCTCCCTTTACCTCTTTATACCTATGAGCTTATATGACAGTAATATTTCTCTATGTGGTAAATATATACCTATATCTATATCTATATCTATATATGGAATTTTAAAAACTAAAACTTAAATAGAAGGAAAAAGTAACAAAGGGCTGAAAAAAAGACAAGAGGGATGACAGAATGGCATCAAACTGGACACCTCATAAAAACAGTATCAGGTACGTACTGCTTTTCCTCCTTGTACAAATGAGGACAGAAATTAAGGCTCAGAGCAGTGAACTTGTCCAGGGTCACAAAGCTAGAAAATGGTGTGCCTGGGACCTGATCCCAAGTATATCTCACTTGAGAGTCCATGTTCTTGCTCATGTGACATTACGCTGTCACACAAGTTTAAATGGAAGGCACGGTCACAATCGTTAGGGAAACAACCTGTACCTTATGTAATCATGTCAACTCTGCTTTGCTGTGCTTGTTGGTAATTCTACCCGGTTTTTATATTTTTAATCTTTGCTTCCAGGCTCCTTTATCAAGCTCTGCGGTTGGGACATCTCCATTTTCCTCCACTTCCTCAGTTTTCAAGTAGCACAAAAATTGTTTTTAAATTTAAGATATTAATAGGAGCCTAACACACGAACTTGACTTAAATGATACACACACAGCTAATTCTTAACTTTTTTTTAAGTTACAACTTAAAAACCTTAAGTTCCCTCAGGGAATCTCTAGAATGTGTCCTAAAAACCCCACTGGTATCGATTTTAGAAGAATCCACAGTAAGGCTTGCTGCGCACAAGCAGAGGCGACCCCATTGTTTGATTCCTGGTAACAGCTATTTATACATGATTGTGTTTGTTTTGATCGAGAGGTTTTTTTCTACCTGTACTTAAAAGTAGTTCAACTTTAAAAAGTCCCACTGTTGTTTCTTCTTACTATCTTTCAATCCCGTAACAATCCCTACCATCACATTCTCATATTCTAAGTGAGCAAAAAAGGGGGCAATATGCTTTTGGAAGAAGCTCAGACTCCTGCTCAAGCAGGTAAGTCTACATTTACTCTCTGGGTCTAGGAGGTGAGCAAGAGCGAGTGGAGAGGTGAGGGGGTGGCTGATGGCCGGAGCGGAAAGCAGATAAAACGAAAAGAGGATATCGTGGGGGTTTTTTTCTCCCAAAGAACACTAGAAAATCAAACTTCAAAGTCAACAAGCATGGCGAGGGGTGGCCTTCAGGATCCCAAATTCAGGAAAAACTTCATGTCAGTAGGTCCTCTATTTCCTGAACCATGGCCCTTGCTCTCCAGCTGCTGCAGCAGAGCACAGATGGCACCAGTCTTGCCACACTTCAGTATATGCCGGGACGGGGGACAGCAATGCTCACACCTTTGGCCATCTTCTCACGTCAGTCACTGAGGTGCTGTGCAGTGGCCATCAACAGTGATCGCCGGCATTCACAAGCTTATTTTATGCCTTGTTAAAAACCCCCATGAAACTAAGCAATGCGTTTTTAAAAAACAAAACAAAACAAAATGATGCACTGAGCATTACAACCAAACAAACCAATCATTTAAAGACATGCTTAAGAAAGCAGCAGCTACCTTCCTGGCTTTAAACAATAAAAACCGTGAACGTGTCAACTGGAAAAAAATAATTTTCCTGGACTTATGTGTTTAAGCCTAAAGCAAATAGTGTGCTAAAGACTATCGAAAGGGAAATGGCCTCTCCTAAAGGGGTGGGGGCGGGGGGCATGAGAAAATGCACGAAACGGACCTGGCAGGATTTCACTGAAATCAGGGCTGGCCTGCTAAAGTCCCCTTCCTGCGTGAAACCCTGCAACACGCCTGGAGGTCTGTGAGCTAGGGAATGGTTGCAGAGAGCCACCGAGGACAGCACTGCGCTTTCATTTCCAGGAACTCGGAGCGTGTGAGGTATAGGAGTGAGCACAGAGAGCAGACACACCGCACGGTAGGCAGACGGGCACACGGACGTGCACAGCCTGGCCTACGGGCAACAGAGACCGGGCACTTGTGCCCCCGGCCACAGACACACTGACCTTCCTTGAGACTTTTCTGGTTGCTCCCCTCAAGGCATTCCTTCTCTTTGACCGGTTCGAAATCCCCAGCAGTTAAAATCTCCGGGAAGCCCTGTTGCTGCTTCTTGGAGCTATCGATCATGGTGAGAGGCTCCTGGCGACGGGCAGCATCAAGAGGGAGAAAAGCGCAAGGTGCAGAGCACGCTCCGGTCCACTCCCCGGGTCCCGGGTCCCTCCTCGCAACGCCCCAGGCACCGGCTGATCAGGCACCGGCTGATCAGGTCTCTAAGCAGCCGGAGGCAGCCATTCCCCTCTAGCTCCCGGCCCGACCCTCGCGCGCGCACACACACACACACCCGCGCTGCGCGGCAGGAAGCCCTCAACTCTCTTCACCTCCCACCAGAGACACCCGCAGGCACGATGCTGAAATCCCACCCCTTTTCCCAGCCAGCCCCCTCTCCCCTGCCATTCCGGCTGCCCCCTCCCCCCGCCTCCCCCGCGCGCCGGGTCCTTCCATCTGCAGTTCGATGGTCCGAATCATCTGACAAACACTGAGTCAAGCGGTTAAAAATAAATCCTGTAGTTGTTAGAAGAGAAGACTTTGCTGATACCTAAGAAGACAAAGTGTTGCCTGCGGTCTCTCCCCGGCTCTCTCAACACACCCGCAGGCTGGGGGAACACTTTCTATCGGCCAGACAGGCACATTCATTACTCATTAAGTTCTCCAGCTAGACAAACGGCGGTCTAGGGCATCAGAAGGAAGCGGGTCTTATCTCAGCGCAGGCACCACACTCCAGAAACGCGGTACCAGCATAACCGGCTACCAGCGCACACATCCCGCTCCCAGGGGTCTTTGGCCGGGGGCTTTGCCCCGAGTCCCGCTCTTCCTGGCAGAGCCCGGGCTCTTGGTATCGGGGAAAGGCGCTGGAACTGCAGCTCTCGGCCGTCACCAACTCAGACCCGGGCAGCACTTTCCCTTTGTGCCACTAGTCGGCCGAGAGAGTTAACATCGCCATGATTGTGCGAAGGGAAGGTCTCCTCCCATGGATGAGAAGCAGACGCAGCGGGAGAGCTTGTCTCCCACGGAGCGGAGCAGATTCCGCCGGCCAGCGGCCGAATTTAATCTCACGTGAGTCATTTAATCTCACGGGCACCCCTCCCGTGAGTCACAGACTGCTGGCCGTGGGTGCCGCTTGGAGGGAACCACTAGGTATGGCACTTCCAGGCAAATGTGGAGAGGAGCCTGTTTTCATACGTATCAAATACATATCTACCCACAGCTACAGCCAAACCAATCTGATTTTTTTTTTTTTTTACAGGTTCAAAGTATGCTCCTTTGCAAAGGGTTCCCATAAAACCCATGAGAGGCTGTAAGAGCAGTGGATGGGATCCTCTTCCATGAGGGCTATATTTTGCTCACTTTTTTTTATAACCAACATCCAGCAAACTGCCTTAACTATTAGTTTTCAATAAAACTTGTTGCATGATTGAGGGAACGAATGAAAGCCGAAGAAGCTCCAACAGGAAAACTTGTTTTGATAACACTCAAAATTCTAAATCAGTCCTAGATCAATGACTATTAGTCACTGATTTGAGATGAAATGTTCTCTAAAAGCAGCACATTCTCTTTAGAAGAAAATATACACATACATTTTGAATGTGCATCTAACATGATCCTTCTGTGGGATAAAGAAAGGATTACGTTTTTGAAGCCAGAAAAATCGCTATCGTCTTCACCACTGAAACATAAATGGGGACTGGATGAGGATTCTGTCCTTTGTCCCTGGGTCCAGGGCTGGCATGCACTAAACCCCGTGGTGTTCTAGAAAGATAGTGATCTACTCTCCTCCAGCGTCTCTCGAGAATGGGATTACACAACACATGACATGCTTCTTGTCAAGTCAAATTCCTTCTGAAGCACCGTAAGCCCGGTGCTGGGAGTCTAAACCCCCACAGCACAGACAACACTGAGCTTATCACACACAGTTCCCAAAAATGTGCTCAAAGGCTCCACTACTATTTCCGATTCTGAGGCCTCTGTTCATCTACGTTGACTGTGTCTGCATCTTTAAAGGAGCAAGAAAAGTAACCATAATTTTTTGAGGACATTCTTTAGGTCAGTCTCCTTTTTAGCAGTTTGGTGAAGTTTATCTCATCTAACCCCCCAAAGCCCTTTCTGACCACTATGATTTTTGGTTCATTGCAGACATTTTCCAGACCCAGCCCCAAGTTACAAAGCTTCTAAGGGGCAGGTCGGAAATTTAACCAATCTTAGCTCTCCGAAGCCTGAGTCTTTGATCTTGAGACAGGTTTTAACAGTAGAGGCCATAACTTTTATGGCGTCCTAGCAATTCTACTCCTGGTGAGGGAGAAGGAAGTCGACATAACCATATCAGAATGTTTTCGTGAAAGCATTTCAACTTTCCTGAAATTACTATTTCCTGAAATAATAAGAGCAGTAGCCAAGTCTGTTTAGTGCTTACGGTGTGCCCCAGTCCAAGTGCTTGCCATACGTCATCTCATCTGTCCTGCTGCCAGCCTGGGAGTTCAACATTATCGCAACTTACAGATGAGGAAACTGGGGCCTAGAAAAAATTGACTATTTTGTCGGAGCTCGCATGTCTTCTACGTGGTGGCCGGGATCTGAGACAGGTTGCTTGGTTGCAGAGACTGTATTCTTAATTACTTTGCTAAAAAGAACAACAACAATAGGTCCTAATATTCTCTTTCTCATAAAGCTGCTTTTGAAATCCTGCTCAACCGTGTTCAGGCCATAAGTTTAGAAATCTGAGTAGATACGGAGGTCAATCAGCCACGTCAAAATTCTTTACTGGCTGTGTGTGCCTGCCTATGTGTGCTGAGTGGGTTAAAAACTGAAACAGTTCTCTTTTAAGGATCTTCTCTAAACTTATTATTTTTGTATCTGATAAAGATAAAAAAATCTCAATAAGGGAACACATTGTCCTGCTGTAGGTTTCTATCTCAAGTCTTGCTTCTGTAGTTTTGAGAGAAAATAATAATTTCCTTAGTGGTAAATATGCCTGAAAGAACATTTATTTTGTTATTTTTAAAAATCTGAAATAATTTCAAATTCACAGAGCATTTTTTTCCTGAACCATCTGTGACAAGGCTCTGACGTGATGCCTCTTTACCCTAAGCACTATGGTGTGTAATTCCTACAACAAGGACATTTTCCTAGAAAGCCCCAATATTACCATCAATATCAGAAAATTAACACTGGTTTATCACCATCTAATCCACAGACTCAGTTCCACTAATTGTCCCAACAAAAGGATCCCAACGAGGATCACATGTGGCCCTGAGTTATTTCAAGTCTCTTTAGCATTCTTCCATTGTGAATAGTTCCTCAGTCTCTCTTAACTCTTCTTTCCTTAAATTTTGAAGATTACAGACCAGTTATTTTGTAGAATCCCCCTTGGTTTGGGTTATCCGGTGTGTCTTCATCATCAGACTCACGATCAGGCTATGGCAGGAGTATCTTGGGCAGGAACATCACGGAAGCAGTGATGCGTTCTCTGCATCCTGTCAAGTGGTACCAAATTCAATTTGCCTCATAACTGGTAAGAGTTATTTTGATGAACTGAGTAAGACGGTACCGGGCATGTTTCTTCATGGTAAAGTTAGTTTTTCTCTTTGTAACAAATGATTGTGTGGGGCTGAATTATTTATTACTATGATGGTCGCCAAACGGTGATTTTGAAAAGTCTATCATTCCTTCTACGTTTATTAGCAGCACATCCTACTGTAAGAATAAGAATTCCCTGTATCTCGTTTATGTTACCTGTTTCTATCACCACGGACTCCTGGGCTCCTATTTTATTTAGTGGGGGAGAGCACATTCCTTTCATTTATTCTGATGCTCAGATTCTTGCAGATTCGGCCAGCGGGGGCCCCTTCAGGCTGGCTTCAGTTCCTGGCTGCCATGGCCCATCCTCTGCGTACTTTATTACTTCCCGGTACAAGGCATCCTGGACTCTTTTACTTGTCCCACCCCGCTGAGAAAGCAAGGGCTGTGTACCAGGTGCGCTCGTTGCTTTTGGGGTGACAGTGTTCCCAGGCCTCCTTTGGAGGAAGTTAGGGAATAGGTCTGTGAGATTATGCGTGTGAACGTACACACACACACACACTTACTTCTCTCTATATTTAAGTATGTATGTCTGTATTTATTTATATATGTTGAAAATCACGAGTTTGCCCTGATGCCTCCAATTCCGATCCAATGTCAAAGGTTCTTTCTCAATTTCTCTCTTTTATACATTTGTAACCCCCTTCTCTGACAGCGAGGCTCTGGTCTCCCACGGTCTGTGCACCCCGTTCGCAGATATCCCGGTCACCTCCTTACTATCAATGCTGACCAGACCTGACGCAGGTTTCTCCTCACCCCACGTGGGCTCGAAAGCCCTACCCTGCACTGCTGCCCCCACGTAGCTCAGCCCCACAAAATGTCTTTTGGATTCAATCAGGGACAAAGGGACGAAGGATGCTTGCATTCTCTCTGAGTAAAAGAAGCCCACAGTTATCAAGTGAACTGCTCTCAGTAGGTCTGTCCTTGTTCCTTACTACATGTACTACATCATCTTCAGTGTCATTTGGCTCTACTGTCGTGGGGGGGCATTTAACTTCAAATGACAGGTGATTAGAGTCACTTTGGTTGTGATAAATCTGCTTCCAGAGTGTTTGTGTGTACACACACGTAAAAGAGAGCTGTTTCAGTACGAAAGACGGTACCGTAAATCAAGTCATTTTCCCACTACTCCAAGCGTAGATATTTAATAAGCGTGAGAAAAACTGTGTGGCTTGGAGACCAGGAACAATCCAGGAAAGGCTTCAGGGACTCGAAACAGAAACAAATGCGGCTCAAGGGACCTCCACAAAAAATTGGCACAGTCAACGTATGCTCATAAAGCTGCTGATAAAAAAGAGACTGCGCTTCGATAAAGACAGACTGGACGGTACCGCCGATCGGGCAACTCTTCCGCAACCTAAGAGGCCGAGGGTGATGAACGCTGTAATCAGAAGCAGAACGGAAACGGGTTGCTAAATACTGTGTCGTGCTTCTCCTGTAGCCTTTCTGACAACAGACTAAGAGAAGATGCCTTTCCTTTTCACCTCCAGCATCCTGGGACTTTGAAACAGGGCCTCAAGGAGCCTGTCACTGGAGCAAATGAAGGTGCATCCTGGGGCTGGCCTCCACAAGGCCTGAGCCATGGTGTGGCACAAGTCAGGCACACGTGGGCAACTAGACTGGATGCATGTAGGGGGAAAAATGGCAGTCTAGGTTATGCCTAATTTTTTCCCCAAGGGTACCGTATTTTTAGTAAAATACAGATACGATCCTTAATTTTCCCTCTTTTAAAATTATAAGACCAATATAAAAATATTGTATCTTTTAAGGGTGCCTGGGTGGCTCAGCTGGATGAGCACCTGACTCTTGATTCCGGCTCCGGTAATGATCCCAGGGTCATGGGATCGAGCCCACATCAGGCTCCATGCTGAGTGTGAAACCTGCTTAGGATGCTCTCTCTCTCTCTGTCCCTCTCCCCAGCTCATACTCTAAAAAAAAAAAGAAAAAATATATAGTATCTTTAGATAAATAACTAAGTGGTTATGATAAATTCTAATAATTTTATAATTATTAAACCCAATTTAATGATCCTGGTAATTAAAACGATATATTTTTGTTAAAAAAAAAAAAAAGGACAGAATGCCATCTCCGAAATCAGAGGACATATCCCAAAAGTCCTTCCTTTTTTTTTACATTTTAAATACACGGATATCAAATGTGTAGTACTTCAGATATAAAGAGATTAACAAATAAGCCCTATGGAAACCACTATTTTATAAGGAGGGACAAGTTTTCCTGTTATTTCTCAGACGAAGGACCGTCAACAGTCTGAACAATTAAGCACGGGCGTAAATGAATACTACTATTGGGTAAAAGAGCCTGATAACTTGGCTTGTAAAGTGTGTTCACGCTCCTGAGGACAGGAACCTCGGCAGGGGTGTTCGGGACTGGAATGTGACCATCTCACCATCGGTGACCACTGATTAACCTCCGCTTACGGGAGAGGCAGGAACTTCACCAGGGATGGGTGAATGGCAGGGGAGGCCGAGGAATGCGATTCCTAGCTCCTTCTCAGTCCCCATTACGTAATGATGGCATCGGTCAAGAGCAGTGTTGGGTGCACACAAGTGACCGGTGCCACGGGTCTCCTCCTGCCCAAAGCTGCAGTATGGATGATGAAGAGATGACAGAATACACTTTATCAGCTTTAAAAAAAGTCATCCAAATCCCTGCTCTATTTCTTTTTAATTTTTTTTTTTAACGTTTATTTATTATTGGGAGACAGAGAAACAAAGAGCGTGAGCAGGGGAGGGGCAGAGAGAGGAAGACACAGAATCCGAAGCAGGCTCCAGGCTCTGAGCTGTCAGCAAAAAGCCTGACGCGGGACTCGAACTCACAAATTGCAAGATCATGACCTGAGTCGAAGTCGGTCGCCTAACCAACTGAGCCACCCAGGCACATCCCCCCTCCCCCCGTTCTATCTCTAAGCTGGACCGTTACTTATGAACATGTGAAGATTTACAACAAAGTTTTCCTTAGATCATATATCTTCAGAGTAGTGTTCCACGAATTCGGAGTTACAGAATAGAAGGGAGAATGAAACGGCCGCACCTTCGAAGGTTTGGCACAGACAGAAGGGAGGAGGGAAAAGTGAGAGGGTCAAAGCCCAGCAAAGGCGGGAAGACGCATCATCAAGCTACAAGCAGCGTGATGCTGAGGTCAGCACTTGTAATAAGAACACTGTCTACAGGAGTGTCTCTTCACCTTTTTTGCATCATTGTCCCCATTGCCTGGTCCTAATCATTTTCCATGAAATTTTAATACCACAGATTTACTACGTATCTGTTTACGTACTTTATGTGTATCTGTGCCTTACACATAAGAGAAGTGATTTTTTTTTTCCGCGCATCCCTCAAGAACCAATCTGTGCCCCTGTTGGGAACGCTCAACCCACAAGAGGGAAAAACCAATGTCCCCTGTTCTGCTGAGGGAAAAAATAGTAAGAAAATAAGAGTGAGCTCTATGTAGGAAACCCTCAACGGGAAAATAACAAATGTCCCCCACCCGTGATAATGATTTTTAGGTCACAAGTAAATTTAACATACCTTTAAGGGTCTTAAAGATCTTTCAATCCTTAGCAGCTCTGAGGTAGGGGACCCGCGCACTGACATTTGTTTTAGAAAACAAAGAAAAGAAACTGCAGTTCAGCTATGAAATACTGTGTTTTAAAGCTGGCCTGCTGGTGAACGCCTGTCTTTAATCCTGGTTTTCTGACTCCAACATTATTTTCACCAAAAGCAAAAACCTGTATGGGTTTTTTTTTTTTTTCTTTTTGCTAAATCTACATATGATTTTCAAAGGCATGTAATTAAGGAAAGTGGGTAATTTAATTTCAGGGGGTGACAACATCCCAGATGGATTTATGAAGGGTACAGGCAGGATGGCTTTGTGGAAAGAACATGACTTCGGAGGTGAACACAACTGGGCTCTGAGGGCTCGGAGACCCTGGAAAAGCGCCACCATCTCTGTGCCATGGCCACCTCGTCTACAGAAAGGCAGTGACGACAAGGACGACAATGGATCTTTTCCGTGGTTATGAAAATCAGGGGGAAAATGCATATAAAGTACCCAGCAGAAGCATGACGGGCACTCCCCCAACAGTGCAGTCCGTGAGGACTCCTTTCTGGCATGATCCCCCTCGTCGGCTATCCTCCACGGCTGCACGTTCGCTAGGTTAGGGGTTTCTCTAGCAGGAGGCGCACACAGACGTCCGTGGGGAGCAGCACGCTAACCACACACGTGTTCTCCGGGTCCCACCACACCCGATGGAGCTGCCCCTGGGTCTGGGGAAAGTTCACAGGGTTTTGATTTGGCGCTTAATATCTTCTGGTGTCTTCCTACCACTTTAGATTTCATTTATTAGATTAAATTTGAAATTTTTATACATGCGGAAAACCCTGCCGATTCTTCTTCACTTCATTGGAATAACGAAATAGAAAAAACGCCCCCGGGTGACTGACCACGGTCACGCCGTGAGCCATAGGGTCTGAGAACTGAGTAGAACAAACACTCAGACATGGTCTCAGGAATCCAAGGATGTATTCTCCGGTGAGCTCTTCATGGAAATTTTTAAATTCTGTGGTTTTGTTTTGTTAGCCTTGAAAAAACGATCCTGAGTCGCCATGTAAGAGTGAAGAGTAAAGAGAGCTGGACATCGTGGTGACAACACACGCGGAAGCCCACAGAAGGCAAAACGGTGCCGGGCCAGCAGCGGTCCGAACAGAGCACAGGTGGCGGGGAAGTGCGCCGACAGCGCGCCAGGCAGCCCAGGCTCGGAGCCACAGGACGGCAGCGGGCACCGCGGTCGGGTCCAGCAGCAGCCACTCTGGGGCAAACACGCATCGTGTCACAGCCAACTGACAATGATGCAAATTTCGCGAGCTTCACAGATTTTACAAATAATATGCAAAAGTGTTTCTGTTTTGTGGTTGTGTTAAGTGCTACTAAACCTAAGTGTATACTTTTCTGTATGCTTTTATACATTTATGGTTGTACACAATTTAGCAACATGAGACTAGTAAAAATTAATTCTAGTAATTGTTTTTATTTTTCTTTATTTTTTAAACATTTGTTTGTTTGTTGGTTGGTTTAGAGAGAATGTGAGCAGGGAGGGGGCAGAGAGAGGGAGAGAGAGAATCCCAAGCAGGCGCCACACTGTCAGTGCAGGGCCCGACGCGGGGCTCAAACTCACAGATCTCGAGATCATGACCTGAGCTGAAATCAAGAGGTGGATGCTTGACTGACTGAGTCACCCAGTCGCCCCTCTAGTAATTGTTTTTAAAGGGTCAGTACCTTTCTTGAGTTTGTGAAATACTGCTTCACCATACAACTCAAACGGGGAGAGGGGACCCATTTACTCTGCTGCTTGGCTTCCACACAGTTACCCTGAGGAATTAAACATTTGCCATTACACAATCTGCCTGGATATCCAACCTGGCCATCTCGGGGGTCCTGACACAGGTGGAGGTAAAAGAGTTCTAGAAGAGTGTCCAAATCTAACGTGAAACCATGTCACGCTGTCACACGTGTTCCAAAACGTTTCCTGGGTCTCTTCTCAAGTCTATTTTGAGTTAACTGTGCCACTGTTTCAAATCATTTCCATTTTCTTCAAGACCACACTACATCACCACCCTCACACCCTTCTCAGCAAGTAGCGTGGCCCCTAGATTTCCTAATACTGAGGTCTTCACACACAAGCCCCACTCCGCCTTCCCACTCCCGTTCTGTTACCTGTCTTTATGGAGAAGTTGTTTTTTTTTTTAAGTTTATTTATTTTGAGAGCGAGCGAGCGAGCGAGCAAGCTAGAAAGGGGCAGAGAAAGAGACAGACAGAGACAGACAGAATCCCAAGCAGGCTCTGCGCTGATGTGGGGCTCAAACTCACAAACGCTGAGATCATGACCTGAGCGGAATTTGATGAAGAAATAACCTTTCTTCTTGCCCAGGGGAATCCAGACACTTTGTTTAGGGCTGTAGTTCCTTCCCACCTACTTACCAAACTGTGATCAAGAAATTATACTTCTCCACCAGGATCCTTCGTACTTACCAAGATACCTGCATTTCCCCCTTTTCCCCGCATTTCCTAAGATTTTGACTATTTCTGAATGTTCTCCCTTAGCAATCTTACCCTTTGCACTGGTACCAACCATTAACTCCAAACATCCACCAAGACACACATCAAGACAAACCCTGCCTCCGGATCATCATGCACTGACTTTCTAAATGGCAGTTTCTAAATGAGTTTTCCTTCCGCAGTTAAGGTATCCTTGATTTTAGGATTACATGCTATGTACTGAGGACAACATCATCTATAATTTTATAACATAGTCTTTGCCTGACTTTGTATTTTTTTAAAGCTTGTTTATTTTGAAAGAAACAGAGACAGAGCGAGCGTGGAGGGGCAGAGAGCATGGGGGAATCCCATGAAGGCTCCCCACTGTCAGCACAGAGCCCGAAGTGGGGCTCGAGCCCACCAAACAGTGAGATCATGCCCTGAGCCAAAACCAAGAGCCAGACGCTTAACTGACTGAGCCGTCCAAGCGCCCCTCTGTGCTCGACTTTAATGGAGAAACAAAGATTAATGTTGCCTGAATGAATAAGTCAATGCCACTGGACCAAAACTCCTTCGGGCCTCTCTACCCACCTGATTCTGCTCACATTTGTTGGCTTGGCATTAAAACCACCAGTGTTTTGTCTCCTGATTTCCTGAGCAGCATTACCAACCCTGACAACGGTCCTTACGCTTCAGCTAAATCAAACTGCTTCATATCCCCGAAGACGCTCTGAGTTTTCCTGGTCTTTATTCAAGCTTTTTCTTCTGCTTGAAACTCTCCATCTCTGCTGGAAACAGCACTCAGACACTCTTCAAGAACCATGTGCCGCATCAGTCACTTTCAGAAACTTTCCAGGATGTGTCTCAACGCTCCCAAGGAGTCCGGTCTCTTTCCTCTGCTCACTGTGACCACTCCTGGTACAGGCCACGGGAGGACTTAGCATTCTGGGAACGATGATGAGGTGATGCCGACTCTGGTCACTAACAGGGATCTGTTGCTTACTGTGTCCTGAGCACAGACGTCACGCATGGTGACGTCATGTCAACAACCCTCACAATAACACCATCTCCGTTTCACCGCAAGGCACCAGGAGGTGAAATAACCTGTCCAGTGACACAGCTTTTAAGGAGCAGAAGAGAGACTTTTGATGTAGGTGGCAGGCTTCTGGCCACTAGCTTTTCTCCATGGGTTCTGGGAAAGAATAAAGCCCTAATGCCCAAAAGCATCCACTGTATTAACTTCTCTCCTATGTATCGAAAATGACACTAGCTAGGTCTTCCTTGGGATAAGTGAGAAGACTAAGCACATTGGTAGGACTCCATTTTGCACCGAAACTTGGCTGAGAAAGACAGGATGCTTTTAGCTACTGCATGGTTTTTCTCAATGCCTGTCTAGATAGTTTGCACATTCCTGATACCCCTTCACCATTTTAGTAAATTTTACGGTCTTCAAAAGCTGGAACTTCACCTCATTCACCTTCTTATTTCCTGTGAGATCTGTTCCAGTATTTTAATCATGTTCACAGGGTCAATTTCTCCTTAACTGACTCAGTTCTTACATTTAGTAGTCCAGGCTGGACGGTAAGTATCTTCCTTAAACTAAAACTACCTGCTAGTTTGTATTTTTTTTTTTTTTGGTTGTATCTGACAGACACTTAAAAAATCACTATTACTAAGGTATAAAGACCATCAGATACATCAGTTTAAAGTGTATATGTGTGGCAAGTTTTGATGGAGGTACACGGCTATGAAGTCACGGTCACGTTTGAGATACAGAACATTTTTGACATTCCTAGAAGTTTCTTCTTGCCCCTCTACAGTCCATCCTTCTGCCACATGTAGCCCCAGGTAATCACTGATCTGCTTTCTATCACTAGAGATCAGTTTGCCTGTTCTAGAATTTCAAGTAAATGGTACCATATAATGCACAGGCCTTTGTGTTTGAATCCTTTCACTAAGATAGGACTCTGAGATCCATCCATGCTGCATGTATCAGCAGGTGGTTCCTTTCTACTCCAAAGTAGGAATCTAGTGTATGAGACACCACATTTTGTTCATCCATTCACCTGCTGATGGACATGTGCGTAGTTTCCAGTTTTGAGCTACTATGGATAAATATGTTATGAACATTTATGGTATAAATCTTTGTGTAGATGTTTATCTTCTTTTGTATAAAGGCTTGGTCAGATAGTAGGTGAATGCTTAGCTTTTGAAGAAACTTTATTGGCAGCTTTATTTTTAAAAGCCCAAAACTACAAACAACCCATCCATACGCAGGTGACTGAACAAGTAAATTGTGGTATATCCACAATGAAGTACTATGCGACGGTAAAAAAGAATAACATACAACAATATGGGTAAATATCAAAATAATTATGCTGAATGGAAGAGGCCAAACAAAAAGGAACACATGTATATATGACTCTATTTTTGAAAAATGCTAGAAAACGCAAACTAATCTATAGTGACAGAAAGCAGATCACTGTTTGCTTGGAGACTGGTGGAGAGAGGAATGGTTTACAAAGGGGCATGAGGAAATTGTTACGGGTGATGAACATGTCATCTTGATTGTGGTGCGGTCAAAATTCCTCAAGTTGAATACTTAAAATACGTGCAGTTTATTGTATGTCAATTATATTTTGATAAAGTAAAAAAAAAAAACCCACAATGGTACTTATGGGAACAGAGAAATTCCTTTATGTAATATGATAATTGTGAAACAGTCTATTTACAAAACTTGAATACAACCGAGGATTTACGTGGGTGTCTAAACTCTAAAACAACTGAGCCAAGATTGCTCTAGAGAATCTTAAAAACAACAACAACAACAACAACAACAACAAACCCACTCAAACAGACAAACCCATTCATCCATTAAAATAAGTAAAATAAAATGAATCCCACGTGGGATATGATAACTGAATGAGGTTTCACACGCCTGCCGGAAGTGCAGCCTGGCGCGCTGTGACTAACGGGCACGTGTGAGTCTGGTGAACCGGCACGTGTAACAGACCAGGATGTGGAGAGGCAGTGATCCTGAACACAAAACACAGAATTCAAGTTAGAAACACTGCATGTGACAAAGAGGACACCTCTTAATGTGAAAAGCCATAATCAACAACAAGACTGTAACAAAACAACGTAACTACTCTCATACAATATAAAGCCCAGGAGGCACAACGGGACGCTGACAGAAATGCACAAAGAATAGGAGACGTTAATCTGTCTGTCTCAATACAAGACAGATGAAGTAGACAGGATAAGAAAGGATATACAAAGCCAAACCAGCATAACCAATAAGGAGATCTTATCACTATGCAGTGAACTTTATACCTTGATGACATAGAAGACACATTCTCAACTACACATGGAATATTAAAAAAAAAAAACAAAAAACACCTATTAGGGCACAAAGAAAACCCAAGGAAGTTTCATAAAATAAAGAATATAAAGAACACTCCAATCTCAATGTAGTACTAGAAATTATTAATAAAATAGAAAAAAAACTTTTTAGTAGCCTGCCTACCCAGAAATTAATAACATCTCCTATTAACTCGTAGAGAAGAGGAAAAGCCCAGACTGAAATGAAGGAACTTCTCGTCAGAATCTATGGCATTTGTACAAAGTAGTGATCAGAAAAACATTTAAAAATGTCTATAAAAATAAAACCATCAAAATCCTAGGAGAAAACAGGCAACAACCTCTTTGACCTCAGCTGCAGCAACTTCTTACTAGACATGTCCCCAAAGGCAAGGGAAATAAAAGCAAAAATGAACTATTGGGACCTCAACAAGATAAAAAGCTTCTGCACAGCGGAGGAAACAATCAACAAAACTAAAAGGCAACCGATGGAATGGGAGGAGATATTTGCAAATAACATATCTGATAAAGGGTTAGTATCCAACATCTATAAAGAACTTCTCAAACTCAACACCTAAAAACCAAATAATCCACTGAAGAAATGGGCAGAAGACACGAATAGACACTCTTCTAAAGAAGACATCCAGATGGCTAACAGCACATGAGAAGATACTCAACATCACTCATCAGCAGAGAAATACATATCAAAACCATGATAAGATACCACTTCACACCTGTCAGAATGGCTAAAATGAACAACTCGGGCAACGACAGATATTGGCGAGGATGCGGAGAAAGGGGAAAACTTTTGCACTATTGGTGGGACCGCAAACTGGTACAGCTACTCTGGAAAACAATATGGAGGTTCCTCTACAACCCCGAAATTACACTACTAGGAATTTATCCAAAGGATACAAAAATGGTGATTCGAAGGGGCATATGCACCCCAATGTTTATAGCAGCACTATCAACAATAAGCCAAATTATGGAAAGAACCTAAATGCCCATCAACTGACAAGTGGATAAAGAATAAGTGGTACATACAGGGATGCCTGGGGGGCTCAGTCAGCTAGGTGTCCAACTTCCGCTCAGGGCATGATCTCATGGTTTGGGAGTTCGAGCCCCACGTCAGGCTCTGTGCTGACAGCTCAGAGCCTGGAGCCTGCTTCACATTCTTTGTCTCCCCCTCTCTCTGCCTCTCTGCTGCTCATGGTCTCTCTCTCTCTCTTTCTCAAAAATAAACAAACATTAAAAAAAAAAGACGTGGTACACACACGCACACACACACACACACACACACACACACACAATCGAATACTACTCAGCGATCAAAAAGAATGAAATCTTGCCATTTGCAACAACGTGGAAGGAACTAGAGTGTGTTATGCTGAGCGAATAAGTCAGTCAGAGAAAGACAAATATCATTTGATTTCACTCATGTGGAATTTAAGAAACACAACAGATGAACACAGGGGGAGGGAAGGAAAAATAAGATAAAAACAGAAAGGGAGGCAAATCATAAGAGACTGTTACAGACAACAAACTGAGGGTTGCTGGCGGAGAGGGAGGTGAAGGGTGGGCTAAAGAGATGATGGGCACTAGGGAGGGCACCTGTCGGGATGAGCACGGGGTGTTGTATGTAAGGGATGAATCACCAGGTTCTACTCCTGACACCAATACCACACTGCGCGTTCACTACCTTGAATTTAAATAAACAAAAACAATTTAAAAAATATAAAAATGAATGGAAATAAACTATGTGCCTCAGAGAAAAACAGATTCGAAAGACAAAGAACAGAGCCACCATGGCACACGGATGAGATCAGAGAGTCTACCTTATGAGCAACGTGAGTTCCAGGAGGAGGGCGGCGAGAGAGTAAGCCACGAAACATACCTGCAAAGCTAATGCCTGAAAATTCCCCAAATTTGATCAAATACATAAATTTACAGATTCAAGAAACCTGGAAAACTGCCAGCAGCATACATTCAAACACATACAGTCTTCAGATACACAAAAAATAAGCTAGAGAATATAAATGTAGACAAAAACCCACCAATAATAGCAACAAAGAAGGTAAAAATAGGAGTAAATTAAAGAAATGTGTAAAACTCCTGAAAAACCTGAAAGTCGGCTTGAACAAATAGAAAGACAGTCCTTGTTCCTGGATAGGATAACATCACATCATAAAAATGCCATTTTACACATTTAATGCAATGTCAATAAAAACAGCAACGAGCTTTCACTTTAATGGGGCTAAAGACAAGTTGATATGTAAGCTCATTTGGAAAAAAATGAAAACACCCAAGGCAAACTGAGAAAACAGAGAAACACAGAGAAAACAAAGCACCATGTAGGGGAGCCTTATTAGATTAAAACAGACTCAAAGTAGATCCGAGATAAGCAGTTAAACAAAAACATCCAACCATATGAGTACTTCACGTAAACACTGATGGGACCCTTCTGTAACTAGGATATAGGGAAAAGCTTTCTAATTGTGACCCCAAATCCAAAAGCAGTAAAAGGAAAGACTGATAAATTTTGGCCACATTAAAAGAAAACAAAACAAACACACTGAAGAGGAGGGGCTGATCTCTCTGACACATAAATTAGTTATTTAAAAATGAGACTGAGAAATGAGCAGATAATTTACACTCTCCTCCAAAAATGATTCTGAAATAGTGCTTACAGATATCAAAGGATGTTCAACCTTACTCATAGTTAGAGAAAGGCAATTAAAATTACATCAGAATACCTGATGGCAAAAATATATAACATGTTCTGTTGTGAGGCTAAAATAAACATTCTCATACAGTGATGATCAGAATGCAAACCGGTACAGCCCTCTGGGAAAAGAATTCGGCAATATGTAACAAAACTACAAACGCATTCACGTTTATTTATTTCTTGAGAGAGAGAGAGAGAGAGAGAGAGAGAGAGAGCGCGCGCACTAGCAAGCATGAGAGCAGGGGAGGGGCAGAGAAAGAGGGGGAAAGAGAATCTCAAGCAAGCTCTGAGCTGTTAGCACAGAGCCTGACACAGAGCTCGAACCCACAAACCGTGAGATCATGACCTGAGCTGAAACCAAGAGCTCGATGCTTAACTGACTGAGCCACCCAGGCACCCCACATTCACCTTCTGACCCAGCAATCCTCTCTCTGTCTAGGAATGTACCTGTAGCCTCCAACATTACAAAATGGTATGGGTCCAAGGTATTTACTGCAGCACCATTTGTAACCGCAAAATGCTGTAGACAACTTAAATGCCTTTCCCTTCCAAACAGGATTGGTTGAATAAATCATGGTGCATCCACGCCATGAAATACTACACAGTTGTGAAAAGGAGGACCATCTCTTATAAACTGGATGAAGCAGTCTTCAGAAAATATTAAATGAAAAAAGCAGACTACAAAACTGTAACAACATTACCTCTTGTGTAAGAAAGAAGGGGAAGCAAGACAATATATTTACAGCTGCTTATATGAGGGGGAAAAAAATGAAAGGAAGGAGAAACCAGAAACTATGGAGGCTGATTACCTTCAGTGGGTGGGGAATCAGGGTGGAATGGATGGGGGATGGGAAAGGGACAGGCAAGAGGGGCAGGTAGTGACACTTACCCAAGGACATCTTTTTTTAAATATAATTTTAACTTTGAGAAACTGGTTAATACATCACATTCCCAAAACTATATTAATAAAATCGGCAAAGATGGAGGAACATCCAAATTTGAATACAAACACAGTAAATGAACCGAACTGTATTTCAAATAAATAACATGAATACGCTAAAGAGGAGACAGAACCAATCTCGGGAACCTCTGAATATAATATTTTGACTGTACACCTTTGGGCTAAAGACAAAATAAAGAAATATTCAACTCCAGTTAGCAAATTTTTTTTTAATGTTTATTCGTTTTTTTGGTGGGGGGGAGGGGCAGAGAGAGAGAGAGGGACATATAATCCGAAGCAGGCTCCAGGCCCTGAGCTGTCAGCGTAGAGCCTGACGTGGGGCTTGAACTCACGAACCGTGAGATCATGACCCAAGCTAAGTGAAGTCAGGCGCTTAACCAACTGAGCCACCCAGGCATCCCAGCAAATATTTTTTAAACAGGTTTACTGAAATATAACTTAGAAACCGTAAGGTTTGCCTGTTTCTGATGTAGCGAATTTACTTTCTCCCAGTGGCATGGGTTAGCAATTTTGGTACTATGTGTATTCTGGAATTAAACACAGAAGAAAATTCTACGTGTACCATGGGAGCAGGATGGGAGTAGTCCCCCCTGCACCCGGGTCAGATGAGGGGGTTACAAATATGGGAAGGGGGAGGCAGTGGATAAAAGCAGAGGTGTCAGTAAAGATGCCTGATTTTCAATATACGTAGTGATGCAGGTAGACAAGAATAGATACACAGGTGTGTGTGTGTGTGTGTGTGTGTGAATAAAAACATGCATTTCATATTGAATTCCTTCTCTCCTGAGAAGATCAAGAAGCAATGAACAAACAGTAGCGATGGACACCCCCGGCTCCCAGGTCTTGGTCTATAAATACTGCAGTGAAATCAACCAGACTTCCTAAGAGAAATGGCTGACGCCAGGGCAGGATGAGCAAAAGCTGAGCCGGCAGCACACTGCTGTATGTACTCAAAGACGATGGGAACCTGTCAAAAGGACACGGAAGCCAGCTTAAGGGAGCACCACCTGGCCAAACCTAAGACAATCTGAGCATCAAAATTAATAATAAGAGAATTATTAATAAATAGCATGATTTGCTAATAAACAGACTAAGACTCCATGATTCCATGCTGATATAAATTCATAAATAAAGGGGGCACAAAGGAAAGCTTGTCTTCAAAGCAGAATGTCATCGAATAAATGTAAGGAATGATGGAATTAGAAAATCACTGCTTAGCAATTACCAGCATAATAGTTCTAGGCAAGAATTACCAATGGGTACTAAAACAATTCAGTATAGGTGAGAGTTTGAAAGGGGCAAGATTTTCATAAAATGGCAAAGCATTTCCTCACAATATACTTATTACTTACAAAATTACAAAAAGAAAAACAGTAACTTTGCCTTGGAGGAACCTGGAAGATAGATACTACCTTAACCATATGCCCAAAATTAACACCACCAGTAACAGGTCAAAATGATATCCTTTGCCACCGAGAAGCCACAACACCACTTTTGTGCTCTTCCTGCCCAAGGGGCCCGGCCTAATCTAATCATGAGGAGCCAAGAGACGAACCCAAGTTACTGACTGTCATTCCACAAAATGTGATAAAAGACTTAAAAAAAAAAAAAAAAAGAAAAAAAAAGAAAAGAAAAAGAAAGGAATAAGCCTACAGAACTGTTCCATTCTAAAGAAGACGGAGAAACCTGACAAATGTAACCTGTGATCTGGGACTGGAACATGAAACATGGAAAACATATTTTTATTTCTTTTGCTATAAAGGATATTATTAGTGGGACAACTGGCATAATTTGAATAAGGTCTGGGGTTAGTATTGTATTGATGTTAATTACTGATTTAAATAATTATACTGTGGTTACATAAGACTGTCGTTATTTTTAGGAAACACACAACCAAGTGTTTAAAAACATTTTTTTAATGTTTATTTATTTATTTTTGAGAGAGAGACAGACAGAACACGAGCAGGGGAAGGGCAGAGAGAGAGGGAGACACAGAATCCGAAGCAGACTCCAGGCTCTGAGCTATCAGCACAGAGCCCCATGTGGGGCTCGAACCCACAAACCGTGAGATTGTGACCTGAGCCAAAGTCGGGCTCTCAACCCACTGAGCCACCCAGGCAAGTGTTTAGGGGTAAAAAAAAAGGCATCCTGTCTGCAACTTACTCTCAAATAGTTCTGGGAAAAAACATTATGTATAGAAATGGAAAGAGCAGGGTAAAGCAAGTGTGATGAAGACATTATCATCTGGGGAATCTGGATATAGGCTATACGGGAATTCTTGGTACTATTTTTGCAACTTTCCTGGAAGTCAGAAATTATTTCAAAATAAAGTTTCAGAAAATGAATCAAACTGGACATGATGGATCTGTGTGCATTACAGTGAATGTAAAGTATCACTCAACCTTTAAAAATTTTAGTAACAAAAATTCTTCAAGTAGGTAAGAATGCTGTGAATACACTGCCAATAAATGCATAAAGTGGTATATTTTAGAAAGCCACTGGATCTATGCTAAAGAATGCAGAAAGAGGTCTGAGATGTTTGAGCCTGTAATTTATTTTGAGCCTTTCATTCTAAAGAAATATTCTGGAATACACACACACACACACACACAAATATACATATATCTGTATGAACAAAACCATGTGTGTGCGGTGCTATTCATCCCAGTACTAAACACAGTGGTAAAGACACGATCCAACTGTTAATCAACAAGGGAGTACATAAATTGGGACATATATATAATGACATCTTGTACAGCCACTGAAGTGATGGCTTCAAAACTGGAAAATAATTACTGGGTGCTCACAATGAGCCAAAGAAGTAAGAGGGATTTCTTTTTTCCACAGGAATATTTAACAACGTGGAAAATATTGGGGCGCCTGGGTGGCTCAGTCGGTTAAGCGTCTGGCTTCAGCTCAGGTCATGATCTCGCGGTTTGTGAGTTCGAGCCCCATGTCGGTCTCTGCGCTGACAGCTCAGACCCGGGAGCCTGCTTTGGATTCTGTGTCTCCCTCTCTCTCTGCCCCTTCCCTGCTCATGCTCTGTCTCTCAAAAATGAATAAACGTTAAAAAAAATTTTTTTTTAAAAAGAACATGGAAAATATTTACTGTAAGATGAAAGGAGAAAAGGCTGCCATAAAAATGCATGCTCAGTATAGTCTCCATTTTCTTTCTAAAAATTATATGAATGGAGAAAAGATCAGGACAAAATACTGTGAATGATAGGACTTACAGTTTACTTACATGCTTTTGCTATTTATCTTTCCAAATGTTAAAAATTATCTAAATAGAGCATACATTGTATTTATGATGGAAAAAAATGCTAAACCTTAATAAAATATTTTCTGTAGTAAAATATCCTGAATTGACAATCCAAACTATCTTGTCACAGTAATAGCGTATACGTCATTCATTTAAACAAATTCTAAGCTATTAGAATTCTAGATAAGCAAATACATAACTCCACGAAAAGAAGCAAGACAGCCATTTGAGAAAGCAATTAACAGTTTTAAAGCATTTCTACAAATTTAAAATTGAGAATAAATGAGTAATTTATTTCATCAGAACTGTCAGCAAATCATTATATTCTGACACTTTGCAAAATAAATATTTCCTTATCTTATGATTCTGATACTGTTCTAGGAAATGACTCTGACATATTACACACTATTGTCATTCTTTGTTTATTATTTGTATTAAGTAAGTTGTGCCTGACATTTCTTTTAAAACATTAGGAGTGAAGTCACCTGAAAAGAACTAACAAAATTAAAAAAACAAAAAACAAAAAACTTTTTGGGGCGCCTGGGTGGCTCAGTCAGTCGAGAGTCTGACTTCGGCTCAGATCATGATCTCGTGGCTGGTGAGTTTGAGCCTCATATCAGGCTCTGAGCTGTCAGCATGGAGCCTGCCTCGGGATCCTCTGTGGCCTTCTCTCTCTGCCCCTCCCCTGCTTGTTCTCTCTCTCCCTCTCTCCCTCTCTCTCGGTCTCTGTCTCTCGCTCAAAAACAAATAAACATCAAATAAAAAACCTTTTCTACCTAACAAACATCCCATCTAGTTTGAACGTCTGCGGAACAGATGACATAACATGCTCCCAGCCTCAAAGCCACATTCTGGTAGAGCAACCTCATAACGCTAATGAGACAAGACCATTTTCATGAAGAGTTTATGGCGTACGAGTAACAACCATTCCAGAATTTCAAACTATAAAATTGATTTATAATAATTCTGCCATCTCACAAACTGGCATTCTCTCATTTACCCCGTACACATATTTCCATGAAGCACACAAAAAGGGGGGATGGCATTTTAGGTACAATATAGAAATGAGAATTACATTTTAACTCTTCGAATCCAATAAAACACAACCAATTCAATAACAATCACTATAGCTATTTACTGAGCACTCACTGTGTCTAAGACACTGCTAAGAACTTTGTTTGTCTCGTTCCATTTACCTCCCTCAACCACCCTAACGACAGGCACAGTTACTGTACTTTCATCCCAGGTCCCCGATGAAGAAACCAAAAGGGTGGTAAGGTAACTGGCTGCGATTCGGAAACTCAGAACTAGCTGTCCATAGAGTCCAAAGTCCATGCTCTTAGCCAGGAGACATCTTAAGACTACATGAGCTAACTAAATAAGAGACACTTTAACAAATGGAATTAAAATGTATCTGAATAGTCACAAAAATGGTAGTGTATTTTAAAGAAAGATTTTAGTCTATGGGAAAATAAATACATAGCTAAAAACGATCTAAGTGTCCAAGAGTAAAGATTTGGTTAAACTATACCTGATGTACTCACTTGAGGCAGTATGCAATAATTAAACTGTTGCTTATAAAGCAAAAAATTTTTAAAAACTAGAAAAAAGTATATTAAATTGGAAACAAAACAAAACAATACAACTTCAGGAAACAACTCTACATAAGTGATGTTTTAAAACCAAAGCGGACTGCACCTAAGAAAGATTAAGACAGTACTACACAATTTAACTGTGGTTACCTGAGAAGTGGGAAAATGTATTAACCTTTTTGTCTTTCCTTTTCTTCTTTCTCATCAATTTGCCATTAGTATATGTTACTGCCATTTTTAGGACAGTCCAGCTATCTTCAAAAGCGCTAATAGGCTAAGTGTCTAAGCAGCACAAAAAGACCAAAGAAAACACAAAAACAAGCATGAAGAGTGTCAACAATGACTTACAATAAAAACACTTCTCATACAAACTGGTATCGGCTATTTATTTATGTATGATCACAATGCTTTCTTTTCCAGGCTACTGTGTTTGCTGGAGTTTCAGTTTTCCCCTAAACATTATTTTTGGAAACATGAAGATCTTCTTTAAACCTCGGAGAACAGTGCTAACATGTTAGCTTACGAGGAGTTAGGAAGCGTCAAAGGGGAGGGTGAGAACGCCTCACCAGGAAGAGAAACAGGAAAGAAAATAGGAAGCAGAAAGGTGAATTTATCTCAAGCGTTGTCAAGGAGAAACCTTTTCTTAGTCATAACACTAGAGACGATACACAGAAAACAAATGTGAATGAAAGAAATCCAGAAAGAAAATGAGAAGTGGGATATCTGTTGTATTCAGATTTAATACATGACACATTTTCGTAAGTAAAATTTATTAAGGAAGGACACCAAACCTTGGGAAGTAACACGACAATGCACATCTCTGCTGTATCTATGAGATGACAATTTCAAGTGAACCAAGAAAAAAAGGCTGGGAAACCAGAATATTCTAGGAATAGTCTTAAAATAACAGGCAAATTCTTGGACACAGAGATCTGTAAAGCACGAAACTGCATATAGCTAAATTAAATGCAGCTGACAATAACATCGGCGTCACCAGCAACCATCAATTCCTTTCAAGGTCAGGTTTATTACCACTTCAGAACATTCTGTCATAGCATGGAACTTCATGAGCACCAGAGAGCCTAAAAAAATGGATGGGCCCTCTCGGCCCTAAGCAGGGTCTCGTAATTTCCAGAGGCTGGTGCTGGTACTATAAATCAGAGGGGGCAAAAAAGGAGATTTCCTCAAGTATGTGCCAGTTGAGTGACAGTAGTTTTCAGTCACAAAGGGCAAGGCTGCTGGGAGAAGATGCTCACTTACGGTACACTGGGTCACACATACGCAATGAAACAAGTTAAAGAAAACAGTATAATGTCAGCAATCACATAGAAGCCCCATGTTTTAAAAATTTAGATTCAAGTTAGTTAACATACACCGTAGTCTTGGTTTCTAGAGTAGAACTCAGTGATTCATCACTTCCGTACAGCACCCCATGCTCGTCCCAACAAGTGCCCTCCTCAGTGCCCACCGACCATTTAGTGCACTCCCTGCCCAACACCCTGCCTGCAGCCCTCAGTTTGTTCTCTATATTTAAGAGTCTCTTGTGGTTTGTCTTTCTGGTTTTGTATTATTTTCGCTTCCCTAGAAGCCCTATTTTTTTCAGATAAGGAATATTTTCAAAAACATGGGTTTTTCTTGGGTTTCCTTAAATCTGGCTGCTCTGTTTCTATAGTAAATACAACACCAATAAACACTCATCAGTGACTGTGGAATGAGCTGAACTTCTGGATTATTCCCTGAGAGAAGAGACTGTGGCTCCCCCTGTACAGCCCTAGCATTTGGCACAGAGTCCAACACTTAACAAAAACACACTGCATCAATAAACAATGATCACAAAACCTGTGAGGTCACAATGCATCCATCAACAATGGCAACATAACCTCCACCTATTGTCGCTTTCTTTAAAATACACATGTGTACACACATACTTACACAAGACCCTAATGTAACATACACAAATAAACTCACTCGGGGGCGTTTCTAGCAGTTTTGGCATAAATAAATCCTTATCTGAATTGATGCAGAATGAAATGTCTTTTTTTTTTTAACTTTTAAATGTTTATTTTTGAGAGAGACAGGGTGTGAACGGAGGAGGGGCAGAGGGAGAGGGAGACACAAAATCTGAAGCAAGCTCCAGGGTCTGAGCTGTCAGTACAGAGCCTGACGTGGGACTAGAACTCAAGAACTGCGAGATCATGACCTGAGCCGAAGTCGGATGCTCAACCAATTGAGCCACCCGGGTGTCCCCAGAATGAAACGTCTTTTAAAGGGATTTTCACCTCAAATTTCAGAGAAACAGATTAGTATGTAACAATTAGCAAAGGGTTATTAAAAGTCTACCAAGTTATCAACAAAGCAGAGCAGAAAGCTATGTTTAGGTCATGAAATCAGAGTATGTAAAATGAGATTTAAAAATCAATTTTATTTACAACACCGTCAAAAATAGATGTATGCACAAGATTTCTATATGAAAAACTAGAAAGCACTGCTGAGAGAAATTAAGGAAGGCCCATATAAATGGAGAGAGATCATACTGACCAGCTGGAATTTAGATGTCAGTTTACCCCAAAGTGATCTATAGATTCAGCACAGTCCTAATCATATTCCATCTAGTTTTTTTGTTTTTTTTTTTTTTCAGAATATGACTCTAAAATAGACATGGAAATGCAATGGATCTAGAATATCCAGAGCATTCTTACAAAAGAAGAATGCAATTGGAGGGCTTATCCTACTCGATTTCAAGAGTGACTATAAAACTGCAGTAATCGAGACTATATAGTACTGGCATAAGAATTAAGAAACAGATGGATGGAACAGAATGAGAGGCAGACACACATCCACACTTAAATGGTCTTTGGATTTCAGACAAAGGTGCCAAAGCAATCCAGTGGGGAAAGGGAGACTTTAACAAATGGTGCTGAAAACAATCAGAAATCTGTATGGAAGATGAGCTTCAACCCCTACCTCACACCAGACATAAAAGCTAATCTGAAATATATCACAGACATACATGTAAAATCAAAAACTAAAAAAGCCTTTAGAAGAACATAAAGGAGAATACTTTCATGGCACGGGGGTAGGCAAAGGTTTCTTGGTGGGGGGGGGGGAGGGGTGGGAAGCAAAAATCATAAAAAATTGATAAATTAGACTTGACCAAAAACGAGACCTTTCCTCATCAAAAGACACTTTGCGAAAATGAATAAGGAAGCTGTGCACTATGAGAACATGCATGAAACGCTTACTTGACAAGTATCAAGGGTATATAAAGAACTGCAACCATTTCATAATAAGAAAGCTGGCTTAAAATTAGGCCAAAGTGTCTTAGTACTATTACAAGAAATTTTCTGAATGGGACCTGAGAGAGACTGTCATCTCAGAGAGCACCTGGGCAGAAGCACAGGCGAGGGACTGGGGTGGAGAAACTCAAGAAGGAGAGCGCAGGTGACGTGCTCTCAAAATAGGCTCGTTTTATAGAAATACTGAACCCTGATGATACACACGTTGACATCTGCAGGGAAACGTGCACAGATGCTTTTTCAATCGCCAAGAAAAAAAAAAAAAAAAGACAGACTGATGATTGGAGGGAGGGCGATGGTTACGCCTGAGATCAAACAAGCACGAAGAAGTAATAACGGGAGAGTGGAGGTGGGAGGGGGAACAGATGAGACGTCATCTTCCTGTCGTTTCTCAGGTAATGTTTATATTACTTTAAAAATTATTATTTTTTAATTTTTTAACTTCTAATTTTAACATACATACTAACAAGCCACATGTCCTAAGTGTAGTACTCGCTGGATGTTCACGAACTGGACACGCTCACGCAACCGGCAGAAGGGAACCCAGCATCTCCTGTACCCTAAGAGCTCTTGCGCTGTGCTTCCTTTCCAGTCACTTCTCTCCTGATAGGGGTGGCTGCTGTCCTGGTTTCTAACACCACGGCACAGTGTTACCTGGTTTGGGGCTTCGTTAGCAGAATCGTAGCATATACAGTCTTTTGTGACTAGCTGCCTTTACTCCGTGTCATTTTTGCGAGAGTCACACATATTGTCACATGTAGGTGCGGTGTACGCATCCCCAGCGCTCTACGCCACTGTGGGGTACGTCACTAATGAACCGGCTTCTGCGGGTAGGCATCTGGCAGCCTCCAGGCCTTCCCTTTAACAGGCAGCGCGGCGGTGAGCATCCCCGTAGACTGAACCGCGTGAAATGGCTCAGAGAACCTACAGAAGATGACACCTCCACACCACTCAGATCAATACATCAGCTTCTGATGAACACAGCTAGAGATGTCCCCTGAGTAAAATCGAGGAGTGGACTTGCTGATACTTAGAATTATGCACAGGTTCCCTATTCAAACTTCCTTCTGTCGTTTAGATTTTATTTTTTAAAGTTTATTTACGTACTTTGAGAGAAAGGGGGAGGGACAGAAAGAGCAGGCGTGGGGGCGGGCCAGAGAGAGGGAGAGAATCCCAAGCAGGCTCTGTGCTGTCAGTGGCAAGCCTGACACAGGGCTCGATCCCACAAACCACGAGATCATGACCTGAGCCGAAATCGAGAGTTGGACACTTAACTGACTAAGCCATCCAGGCGCCCCACATGCAGAAGTTTTCTAAAACAGTTACCCCAGTTTACACATCCACCACCTGTTCTGTACACCATGCTCCTTGGTACGCCTAGTGTGTTCCTCTCCCTTTTTGCTGTCCTAGTAGGCATGTGGTAATGCCTCACTGAGATTTGCACCCGTCCTGCTTTGATGACCCATGGACACACATCTATATATATGCACACCGTTTGATTCCCTCTTTTGTGACGTGTGCGTCAAGGCTTTTGTCTGGTTCTTTATATTGGCTTGTAGGAGTCCTTTTTATGTTCTGGAAACGAATCTTTTGTTAACCACATCCATTAAAAATGCTCTCTTCCCACTCTTCTGGGTTGCTGTTTCTCTCTCAATGATGCCTTTGGTGCACAAGAGTTATTAATTTAAATATAATGCAATCAATCACGTTTTTCTTTTATGAGTAATGCTTTCTGTATGCTGTTTAAGAAATGTTTGTTCATTTCAAGGTTATGGAGATGTTTTTCCCTAAGAGCTTTCTTGCTTTACCTCTCAGAGTTGGATTTTTTTGCATGTATGTATGATTTAAATATCCAATGAATATTTAATCCAGAACCACTTATTTAAAAAGACCACCCTTTCCCACTGCATGTACACGTTACCTTTGTAGTGAGTTAAGTGACTAAATACTATCTATTTCTGATTTCTCTATTCTATTCCACTACTCAGACTGTTTATCTGTCTAGACTAGTGTTATAGCAGGTCTTGATATGTGGAAATGTAAATCCTCTGGTTTCATTCATATTCTTCAGACTGCATGGCTTCTCCAGCTGTAACTAATGATTAAAAGAAAAAAAAAATGTGCTAGCTCCGTCCACTGAAAAGGCTAAGAAGCAACGACACCCAAGTAACAATGAATGTGCTTAGCTCTCAGATCTTGGTTTCTAAAAACTATACCTTAATAAAAGGAACCAGGGATCCTTAGAGAAAGGGCTAATTTCAGGACTGGGGCATGAAAGTATAAGGAGATCCTGAAATATTCTTTGCCAGGAAGTAGGTAAGGGCTCAAAAATTAAGGGGGATGGGTCAAAGGGACACAAAAGCCCCATGAACAAGGCTCTCATTGGCCAAATTTGGGACAATGTGTGTATCAGAAATGATGACAGAAATGGATAATACCTTTCCAAATATAAAAAATAATCTATGAGTCCATAGTGATACTTCCCTTAGAAAAGAAGGTTCTAGAAGAATGCCAGCTAATAGAAAAGGAATGTCAGAATGAGAAAATCATCAAGTACCTTTATAATAATTTATTGAAACAAAAACTGTCATTAAAAGCATGGGTGAAAGATGCTTGTGAAAGAGAACAGAAAGTCTCAAGGTACTATCTCACATACTACTTTATAACTAATCATACTGTAACTGATAATATTTACAAAAAGGAAACAAGGCATTTACATAGGAGAAGTAGAAGGTGAACACTACCTTAAACAAGTGATCAAAATGAGCATCACAGTAATGGAACAAATGTCATGTATCTTCTGATGTGATTCACTGAGGACGTAATGTCACCTATGTAATATTCCCACTGAAATGTGTAACTTGAACTGATTAGAAGGACCTCAACAGACAAATTCAACCTGAGGGTCATTCTGCAAAATAAATGGCCTCAACTTTTAAAAAATGCCAAGTCTGTGAAACATTAAAAAAAACAAAAAGTGGTCATGAATGCAAAATGGTGTAGCCACTTTGGAAAATAGTTTGGTGGCTTCTTATGAACCTAAATATACTCTTACCATACAATCCAGCAATTATGCTCTTTGGTTTTTACCCTGAGGAACTGAAAACTTACGTTTACACAAAAACCTGCACACAAATGTTTACAGCAGCCTTCTCCATAAATGCCAAAATTTGGAAGCAACTGAGATGTCCTTCAGTAGGTCAACTACTGAACGGATAAACAAAGTGAGGTATACCCAGACAACGGAATATTACTCAGCACTAAAAGGAAATGAGCTATCGAGCCATGGAAAGACACGGAGGAACCTTTAAATACATATTATTAAGTGAAAGAAGCCAGTCTGAAAATGCTACCTATTGTATGATTCTAATTATATGGCATTATGGGAAAGGCAAACTATGGAGATAATAAAAAGATCAGTGGTTGCAAGGTTGGGGGTGGGGCGGGCATGAAGACATGAATAGACAGAGCACAGAGGACATTCAGGGCTGTGAAAATACTGTGTGTGATATTATAAGGTGAATGCATGGCATGATACTTTTGTCCAAACCCAGGAAATATACAGTAAGAATCAACCGTAAGGTAATCGATGGACATTTGGTGATTATGCTGTGTCCATGGAGGGTCAGCCTTGGTAAAATCCTTCTGGTGAGTGACGTTCGTCATGGGGGAGGCTATGCATGTGTGGGGCGTATGGGAAATCACTGTACCTTCCCTCTCACTTCTATTGTGAACCTCAAACTGCTCTGAAAAAATTAAGTCTTAAAAAAAGTAGAGAAAGTGTTCTAGATTGGGGGGATTAAGGGGTTATGACAGCTAAATGCACAAAATGATACAAGATTAGATCCTGGTTAAAAAAAACAATAAAGGACGTTCATTACTGGGAGAAGTGGAGAAATATGAATACGGGGAATATATTAAGTATACGGTGTATCGATGTTAAGTTTTTGAGGGTAATAACAAATGCGGTACACAAGAGAAAATACGTACTGTTAGAAGATGCACGTCATACTGACACGTTCGGGCATGCCTGCAACTTACCATACACTGTTCTTAAATAAAGAGTTGATGAACTGCTCTGAGTTTAGAAGTTAAAAAGAACATGTAGAAAGATTATTATCCTACTATAGGAAATCAGAAAAATGTCCCTTTATATTTTTCCACAGCCAAGATACAATTGATTTACAGAATGAGTAAAAGGAGATTTTTATTCTAGTCTTTAAATGTCATACAGTTTAATATGACATAAATTGCCACCAACAGCACACTCTATTATTAGGCTCTCAATATTAGTGGTAAATCCGAAAATACATTTGTTTAGAAGGTTAAAAACAACAAAATGACTAGTTGGGCATCCACCACTAGAGGAATCTTGAACATTTCTTCATTCATTCAGCTGAGTACCTTCAAAAGCACGAGGCAGGAATGAAGAGACACACACAAAACTGCCCGAGGTCTCTGCTCCGGGTGACCATGGTGCCCGGTTGTGTGCCTGGCTCCTAGCACGCAAGTGTCTGACAAGAGGGTGCGGTGAGCTGTGATGTGGAAGAGGGGGCTGACCACGTCCCGGGGCCCCTATTTGTGGGAGGGACCGCGGGCACAAACTCCCCCCACACCCATCACTCGTGGTAGGTAAACTCCAACGGGGCTGTCCGGCACACGCCGAGAGGGTGACGGCGACTGCACAAGGACTTAATCTCCAACAGGCTTTTAAAGGGCACTATTCTGCTCAAGTAAAATCCTAATTAGAATTTTAGCTTTATATGTGATTATATTTATACCTTTGCAACTATTTTCTGTATATAAAAGTTGAAATAGTCTACTTTAGAAATACATTTTATTTGGAAGAAAGAGAGTCAAAATAAAGGTATCTTTCCTGTTCTAACAGTACCCTTTATAACTGGAGAGGTAGCCTTAGAACCAACTGTATCTTTAAAACTTCACTCTGTTCCTTTTTAGCTGCTTGTCCTTGCATTATTTAATCTCTCTTTCAGTTTATAGTCCTATAAAATGAAAACACCTGAAACCCACCTCATAAGGTAAAATGCCTTGACCTACTTCAGGAAGAAACCCTCTCTCTACTGGTAGAATTTAGTATTTTAACTTGGCTATTTGCCAGGTTGGGTTCCAGGCCTCCGGTACAGACAACAGGGAAGAATGTAATCATAGGCAGATACACACAGAAAAACCTAACACGGTGCCTTATTTGCAGGTGGATTTTAAAAAACATACATTGATTCATCATAGCATAGAAGGAAGTAAGAAATGAACTGTTTTGTTTTTGTTAGAAGACAGAGTAGCTAAGAAGGTCAGAATGTAAGTGTTATGTATTTAATTTACATGATTATAATCCTTAAAAAAGCAAAGGCAGGGAACAGCACCTTATAAAAAGCATAGAGCTTAAAAATAAAAATTCTATTGGAAAAGATTCTGCATTCGCGTACTGAGACCACTCACACATAATTCGAATATGCTTTCAAACATTTGGGCTAATCAAATGGAATTGTATATATGAAACTTATTTGACAAAAACAAATATATTTTAAAATGCACAGTTTGAGTATATATTGATGATTCTAATTTTCAGAAATAGTCTTTTCACTTTTCATTTATTCAATGGTGTCTTATTTTTTGGGTTTCCACATCTTATTGTTTATGTATCACCTGGACGAAACAAGACTGAGAACCAGTCCTGATGGCCACTTAGTGGAGCTGCAGACCTGCCCCGGGCTCTGTTCTTCTGGGTCTTGGGGGCCAGCTCTGACACACAAGCCTCCTTCACCCCGCCCATGACTAGTGACACCCCGGGTATCTGTTCTTTCTCTCCTAACCCACTTGGGCTTCTCAGCAACTGTAAGACAACCACATGAGGGCACACAGGGACAGCCAGGGTGGCCGTGTGAACCAAGGTGGCAGCTTTTCACCTCTGGGCCTCAGGGTGAAGCAGGAGTATAGACCATGGGACCCAGATTACGGAGACTGATCAAATCGCAATCCTCAGGTGACCCCAGTAATATTCGACTTCACTTCTATTATAGCACGCACAACTCTTTATCAACATAAATTCTCCTTTAAAGCTCTGTCCACAAAGGATGAGAATCTGTGATGTGCTGTGAACATTCAACCCAGCTCTGAGCAGAATCTGATTCTAAGTAGAATCTGATTTTTTTTTTTTGATGTTTATTTATTTTTGAGAGAGACAGAGACAGAATGCGAGTGGATTGGGGCAGAGAGAGAGGGAGGCGCAGAATCTGAAGCAGACTGCAGGCTCTGAGCTGTCAGCACAGAGCCTGATACAGGGCTCAAACTCACAGACCGTGAGATCATGACCTGAGCCAAAGTCGGACGCTTAACCGACTGAGCCACCCAGGCACCCCAGAGTAGAATCTGATTCTAAGGAGGACCCCCCCCAATACCATAATATAATCATGAGCTACGAATTACTCTAATATTTCCCATTACGTAATGTGGCATATTTTTTAAAAAAGGTTTTCTCCTTCCTTGACATCCAAGCAGCACACGTGCATTACGAAAAATGCACACCACAGAAAAGCAAGCAGGTGACAGTAGTGTGTGTAGATAACTGGATATAATTCTCTGCAGGGTGTTTTCCCTCTGCACAGGCTCTCTTTTCTGGAGGGCGGGACGTGTTGGTGGGACAAGTGAAGAGGAGGGTGAGCTGCACTCACGGTGAATTACCATGAGGACCACTTAATTCTGGGCTTTGCCATTCGATATAACCTGGACGTTCTTGAGGAGAAAATTCCCATTAAATCACACGTAAGAAGAAAAATGTCATCTTTAGTTATATTTTCTAAATCTTCTATAGGCTGACTCTTTTGCCAAACTGAGTCAAATTCAAATACTGATACAAGGAGACGTTTTCTTAACTTCAACATCCCTGTTCAGAGAAAGTAATATGTAATCATGTCTTTATTAACGAAGGATGGCTTCTGCCAACCCGCGAATCCTTCCCTCCTCGCGGTCGAAGCCCGATGGCCCCATGAAACCCCGAGTACCTATGCCGCTGGCTCTGAGCGAGCCAAGAAGGCCTAGCATGGCACCTTTCCCCATAATCTTGCTCGCCATTCTGCGCCCACAGCAAAAGCTGGAAAGCTGGTTGGCGTGGGAACCCCACTAACAATCAGCCTCGGCCTTTAACCCACAATTTGGTTTCCTTCATTCAGCAACCCACAAGAGGGGAGCAGCCCGTGTGCCCAGCACCGTCTGAGTGTCTGGGGGGGCTCCCAACGCAGAGCGGCACGGCTGCAGGCCTGTCAGAAGGCCAAGGTGCAGGCGTTCGGAGAGGAACATGTCTTCGTGGAAAAGCATGGGCCTTGTGCCGCGTCCCCAGGTCCAGACTCCGGTTTGCAGCTGTGCTGGAAGAACGCGCACTGCCCTTCACCTGTCACCGCAGGAAACCACACAACTGGACAGAACTCTCTCCTACACTGGGACACAGGCCGTAGAGAACTCCTCCTATGGTAAAGGCAACGACGGCAGTGAGTCTTACAGCCGCCCGAGCTTTCGGCCTGCAGGTAACTTCCAGACTGGGGGCACAGCCCTCAAACAGAGCTGGTCAGGCTTGTGGAATCGATGAGCCAGAGAGGGGAGCTGAAGGGGAAGTTGAGGCAGCTGGGAGCCGCCATGCAGATTTCTGAACTGGAGGGACCCGTGCCGAACAACAGCTCCAGAGAGCGAGCTGCACAGGAGCGCCCTGAGTCTTGGCTGAGGCCTGAGCTGGATGAGCAGGGCACACAGCTACACAGGGCCGGGCAAGCAACGACCGGGAGCCATATGCTCAACATGTGTCAAAGTGCACACAAGGTTGGGCTGTTCGAGCTCAAAATGAGCCTGAGCGACACGATCTCCCTGGGGCATTTACGGGGGCATTTGGCAGAGATCCCAAAGGGGGTCAAGGCCTGATAGTTAACGCACCATCCCTGGTGGGAATGCTACCTTACATCTTTCCTAACAATGCTTTAAAAAGGCCTTGAGAGTGACCCGAAAGCTCAGCACTCTTACCAGAGCAAAGTCCCAGCACTTAAGGAAGACAACGCAAAATGCAGCCACTCAGCAGTGTAGCACTCACAACGTTCCACCCAATGAAAGAATTACCGGACTCTGTGCTAAGAGGTAGGAAAATGTCTCTTTAACAGGAGAGAAATTTCTCAGTAAAAACAGACTCAAAAATTACTGAAAAAATAGAATTAACAGCCATAACTATGTACAAGTATTTAAAATCTTTAAGTTTCTTTATTTCGACAGAGACAGTGCGAGTGGGGGAGGGGGGGAGGGGCAGAGGGGCAGAGAGAGAGAGAGAGAGAGAGAGAGAGAGAGAGAGAGAATATGAATTCCAAACAGGCTTCGTCCTGCCAGTGCAGAGCCCCATTAGGGGCATGAACTCATGAAACCGTCAGATCATGACCTGAGCCGAAACTAAAAGTCAGACACTTAACCGACTGAGCCACCCAGGTGACCCACTACGTACAAGTATTTAAAGGAAAACATAAATATAATGATGAGAGAAAAAGACAATGTAAAAAAGAACAAAATGGAACTTCCAGAGATAAAAATAAATTAAGATTAATGTTTTATTGGATAGGATTAGCAGCATATTAGACCTTCATTCGAAAAGATCAGTGAACATTTGAAAAAAAAGTAAAGCTAATAGGATGTTGTAAAAATAATAATACACAAAATACTAAAAAAAATTTTTTTAAAAGGCAAAAAAAAAAAAGGAATAAAGGAAGAGTGAACTGACTAGACAAATACAATATATAGCAAAATAATAGATTTTAAATTCAATTGTGGCAGGTGGCCTCTAATGATCCCTGCCTTCTGGTATTTATGGTCTTATATAATCCTTTCCCCTTGAGTAATTTGCTTCTAAACAATAGAATAGGACAATGTTGAGGAAATGTTGGGGGAAAAAAAAAGATCACTTTGGTCTTGTTAGCACACATCTCTCTTACTGGCTTTGAGAAAGTAAGATGCCATACTGGAGAGGCCCATGTGGCAAAGAACAAGGCTCCAGCCAGCATCCAGCATCCAGAGAGGAACTGAGGCCCTTGGTCCAATAGTCCTCAATGGACTGAATCTTGCCAACAACAATATAACTAAGGTTACAAGCAGATCCTTCACCAGTTGAACCTTCAGATGAAACCCCAGCCTTGGCTGACACCTGACTGCAGGCTTATGAGAGACAGAGGTATCCAGCTAAACTGTGCCTGAATTCCTGACCTAAACAAACTAGGAGATAATAAATGCATCTTGTGTTAAGTTGCTAAGGTATGAAGTACTTTGTTACACAGCTATAGATAACTAATATGCCACATAAATCAATAATGACCTTAAATGTAATCTATCTAAACAGTGCAACTGAAAGACAGAGACTGTCAGACTAGACTAAAAAAAGAAAGATCCAGCTCTATGCTATCTGAAAGAAATCTACTTTAAATCTAAAGGTGCAGATGACTTAAAGGTAAAAGCTGGTTAAGGATGTATCGTGCAATCCGTAAGAAACTCAGGGGGCCTATATTAGTACCAGACAAAGTAGACTTTGGGAAAAGGATCATTACTAAGGATGCAGGTATTTCATAATGTAAAGGGATCAATCCAACAAGAACACATAACAGACCCTCAAAATATGAAAAGGAAAAAATTACTGAAAGGAAAAATAAACAATTCCACAATATTAGTTGGGGTTTTCAACATACCTCTCTGGGCAATTGACAGAACAAGAGGTAAGAAAATCAGTAAGGATATAGGACTTGAACAATCTTATAAACCAACAGGACCTGACATTTACAGAACATTTCACCCTCAAGGATACATGAAACATTCCTGGTCACTTAAGAGATGTATACATTTTTATGACAGAGTACATGTTACATAGTTTCAATGTAATAGAACAAAAACCAAATTATGTCTAAACCCACTGGATTCTGAAATTCACAGTTTAGGACTAAGTTCTTGGATTTCTTTAAATTTCAATTTTTTTCAATCCTTGCTCAATCTGCTTGGTTTAAGTGTAAATTCTTTTATCTGGAAAATCCTCCAAATTACACTTGGGTGTCCAAATAAAATCTTCAAATTCTTGAAGGTTGTAAACTTTGTTTCTGTTGAGGGTTCAAAAAGCATTCAGCAAGCAATCAAGCAGCTACTCTAACTCTACACACAAGAAAACAAGCACACAATTATACAGGCAGAAATTTCACCAGTTTATCAGCAAGTTATTGAATCAAGTTCCATTGTTTTGAGAGATGAAGAGACTACCTAACTGAAACTGACAGAGACAGAAACATCCATGTTAGAAAAATATATTAGAAAAGTACTACTTTGTCATATTAAGAGTATGTCTAGTTAAATATCACTTTGTTATTCTCGGCTTGAGAAAAACAGTAATATAAGCACATAGATCTTTTTCATCATATACATTTTATACAACAGTCAAGAGCCACAAAATACTTTAGTACATTCAGTAACTACCTGTGACCAGTTACTAAGCACCTTGTTACGTCACTTACGTCACTTTTGTTTCCATTTTCTTTTACCAAGGAGACCTCTAAAATATGCTGGGTTTCTAAAAGCTTCCTAGAATGTGATAAAAATGAGGTTTATTTGTACCACTAATATTAAGAGGCTTGGTTGAAATCATATACCAATTATTTCCTGCGTCCCATTTTAAAATTTGTTTAAAACATATTACAATCCTACACCATAATCAGATATCAAATTACAACAAAGTTCTCATTGTGTAGGATTCATTTGTTAAATACTGAAAACTTTGTACTTTCACCCAAAGGATTAACTCATTAGAAAGAAACATGCAAAGAAGGAAACAAACCACACAACCCCCGCCCCCCACCACCTCCAACAAACCTGACCCTTCAAATGCAGAACGCTGTTCTGCCCTGGAATTTCATACATGCTCCAGATTGGAGAACCATGAGGCTGGTAGCATTTAAGGCCAACTGTAAACCAAATAAATCCCAATTACCCATTTCCTTAGGTTGCTCAGACTCTAAATCTCTTGGCTTCTGGCCCTCTCATTTATTTTTTGCACTACGTTGCTTTTTTTAAGAAGTGTATAATACTACACAATAGAATATTTTAAGAGAATTCAGATTAGTTGAAAAACTTCTAGACCCGCCCCCCTTCTAAATGACCTTAAAGCATCATCTAAACAACTGCCATCACACCAAGATTTCACAGAAGAATATTCTACAACACTAAAACTGTTTGTTCTCACATATGCCAAAGGTCATTATGAAACATGTCATTGTATACATACGTGTTTATTTTTTACAAGGTCATTCCCGAATTTAGTCAATTTCTTTGCTAAATAATTGGGTTCTTAATGAAAAAAAAATTAGTTGCGAGATGTGATTACGACATAGATTTCCAGGAATCAAAAGGAAAAAGAAAAAATTTAAAAGTCAACTCAGAGCAAGAAATCTCTTTAAACAAATGACTGTTTTACTACCTCAAAATACCACAAGTCTTCTGTGTAATACTTATCATATACATCAAATGCCTTAAAAGCGTCTGAGCAACCATATCTACTATGCTAATCTCTTCAGAGTAAGTACATAAGAAGGAGAAAGATCTATAAATCAGTCCTTGATGACAGAGGGTTTGTTTAGGAGTTTACCAACTGGAATGGCCCTGCTGGAATTCCTTCAAGCAGCCTGTGAAAATGTCAGAACGGAGTCTGTTTTGGAGGTCATGGTCCCTAGAGAGCTCTGAGTTTTGGCCTGTTTGTCTTTTCACATGCTTTAATATTTGAAAATCATTCCTTGCAGACACTGACTGATGCCCAGGGAATGCTAGGATTGTGGGAACTGGCAGTACCAACAAGACAGACAAACTCCATGGGAAATCAGTGCCTACTGCACTCGCCCTCTGAGCTCTCATCAGATAAGCTGCTCTTCAAGTGTTGTGAAGGTACATGGAGAGACATTAAGAAATGCATGTCATTTTGGTATCTTTAAAAAGAAATACTTGTGGAAAACGGGCGCAGAAATGACTGGGACTATTGAAAGAGACACTAAAAGCTATAAAAAAAAAAAAAAAAAAAACAACAACAAAAAAAAAACAAACCCATGGTGGAATCCTGAAAACTATATTCACTTAATATGAAGTGGAATACAGCACGGCAGTTGAAAATTCACAAATAACGTTCGACTCCCCCAAAACTTAAGTGCCTACCGTTGACCTAAGACATCAACAGGTAACACACATTCATATGTTGTATGTGTTACATGCCGTACTCTTACAATAAATCCAGAGGAAAAAATGTGATTGAGAAAATCACGAAGAGGAGAAAATACACTTACGGCACTATACTAGCTATCAGAAACCACCTGCCTATGTGGGGACCCGTGCAGTTCAAACCCATGTTGTTGAAGGACCAACTGTACTACATTCTCAAAACATATGTAACAATAACAAACAGTTGTAAGGTGCTGCTTACTTGCCCTTGTTGTTCTAAACACTTCACTTACGTGAACTCATTTAATCTTCCTAGCAACTCTGTGAAGCAGGTCATAGTAGGGTCCCCATTTTGCAAATGAGGAGACCGAGGCAAGGGGAGGATAACTAATTTGTCTAAGTTCAGTGGTGGTGTGGCCAGGATCTAGACTCAGACCACCACAGCCAGTGGTGGTGCGGCCAGGATCTAGGCTCAGACAGGCTGGCTCCAGAGTTGGTGCTCTTAACCACTGTGCATACCGCCTCTTTCGTGGTATTTTTACGTCAGGCAGGCAGTGCTGGGTACCTATACCATGTACTGTATTTTATGATGTACCATGTGCACGCCAGTTTGTACAAGAGCTCTAGTATTTTAAGCCTCTCAGCGATTTATGAGGTACATCTAACATGATTCCTATTCACGGATGAAAGACACAGACTTTGTGTCTGACACCACACAGCTAGTACAAGAGAGCGGGCTCTATGCTTGGCTCCACAGCCCTCTTTACTTTTTATTTTATTTTTTCACAGCCCTCTTCCTTAAAACTAGGTTCTTCTTCCTCTCTGTTATCTGCAAGAATCGTCTCCGAGTTACTTTTCTGTATATAGTTGAAGATTCGGCTTTCAAAGATCTATGTGTCCAACAGTTCTATGAGAATACACTACACTACACTGTGAACTGCCAACGTTGTACTAGAGGATTAAAATCTAAGAACTATTCTAGGGTAGGAGACACAGTGATCATTCAGTAAATGTTTTCTAATAGTAAAAGAGTCCCTACTTCCACTCCTGAAATGCTGATTTTTAGGCTATTTTGGAGAGCTGAGTATTCCATATGGCAAACTTTCCCTTGTATATACTGCATGCTGGTGCTTTCGTCAAACGGTTCAGTCAACACACTTCCTCACTGCTATGTTGGGATCATGGCTTCTGTCAAAGAGGTTTCTTATCTTGAAGCTATGAACCTCAAATCTTCAGACAGTACTGACAAATTCTAGTATGTTACTTTTTTAACTAGCCCACAAGAACCAAAGGCAAGTTGTTGATCAGACTTTCTGCTTTTCTTGTTATATCTTCATTAAACATAGAGATCATGTATCAAAAATTTAAGTTTTGTGAAACAGACACCCAACTATTAGCATTTCCTTGATGCAAACAACCACAAAGATGACCAGAATAGAACATGAATAATTTGGACTTTAAACAAAGCTAAAAAATTGTCTTTGGATAGTCTGATGCTTACTATAAAAATGTTAACACATACCTGCCAACCCTTAAATACCATGAATAGGAAGATACTGCATGTCCTAAATTAGATTAAAAAAATTTTTTTTTAGGACAACACAATTGAGTCAATTTGTCTTTCTTTTTAAATATGGGGGAAAGTCTGACTTATTGGGCGAGCTGGCATGTATGCTTAATAATACACCTTGAGGAATGGGATACACAGCGACATCATTAACTTGCATCTATGGAAAATTCCACCTGCTGAGACGGAAGTCATCTTCCATTCTTCCTGGTTCTGCTGCCCAATGAACAGCACGGGCAAGGGTGACAATGAGATATAAGAGCACATGATGCCATGAGGAAGGGCAGCCAGAGAAGGACACACGGGCTGAAAGCTACCACACAGGTACTACAACGGGCACACTGGGACACAGAGCGCTTCTGAGACTTACCCATGCTCACAGACTGAGTCAGCAGAGGACACTGGAGTCCTGACTCCCAAAAGACTACACTTCCTGTTAATAACAGTGAGGGCAGCAGGTGAGGGTAGCCAACAGCAGGGGTTAATTTTAAGGAGTTAGAAAAACACTGGGTATGGTATTTGCTAATTAGTCAGGGTGATAATTAACTAAAACCCAAAGAGAAAATTCCAATATGTCTGGTATTCCAACATATTTGTCTTGCTGGTTTCTGTCTCAAAAGTGCTTTATTACTGATATCTTAAAATAAAATAACAAAGGCTGAAAAAAAATCACGACCACTTTTCCCCACTCTATTCCCTATACTTAACAGCTCTTTCAAAAGAGTCACAGTAGACAGCAGGTATCCAGTATCTATCCTCTCTCTTCCTTTTTAGCTAAAAGAGGTCACACTGTAGTTGGCTTAGGGGGAGCACCCAGGCACAAAGAGCCCCTACTTAATTTTAATGAAGTCTTTTGGCCTCGCACAGGGTCTGATTATAAACCAACTATTTAATTCCAAGTACCTTGAAAGGTCTAAGTAACTAGGGTACTGTAGTTGAGTAATCTTTATTAACTAATCATTTACATTGTATAGGTAATTAAAATTACCCTCTGACGGACAGGAAAGCCTGTTTCTTAATAAATTGTGTCAGTTTATTTGCTGATCCAGGGCTTAATGTAAGTCATATGGTAGACTCTAGTTTTATGAAAATTATCTCAAATAATCTATATGTGAAATAATGCACTTTTAGGACTCTCGTAACTTTAGAAAATCCTTATAAAAATTTCAGGCAAACATTTTAATAATTTTAAGATAATGCTAGATTGAACTGATAATTACTATTAAGTTCTAAACCTTACTTTTAATAAATACATTAACTGTCAACACTCGAAGGGCATGTTTGCAAGAGGACACAATATAAAGACTGGATAAATAACTCAAAATGGGGCTTCGCTCGTGCTGAACTGGGGCCTGCCATCTTGCTGATGCACTTCTAAAACTGTAAGCTTCATCCACCCGGTCAGCAATGACTCAGTAGGCCTCTGCTAGTGCTCTGACCCTGCCAGCTGCAGATGGGCGTGTGTGAGATTAAGGCCCAGCCCCCTCCCTCCACCCGCACACTGCTTGGGTGTGTTAGGCAATGCGCTAAAGCCAGCTAAGTCCTCAGTAACAAGAAGCCCAGAGTAGGAAAAAAGGTGATGGACAGGGTTATAGCTGCTCATTTACACTGTGAAACAAAGCATGCTGTTTAATAGGAGGCTTTGTAAAGAGCGTTGCGAAAGAGAGTACCTCACCTTTAAGCTACTTATATGACTTTGTTTTCATGGTGAAAGGTTCAAGAGATTGTCATAGACAAAACATACGAAAACCACCTTAATTAATCAAGAATTTCTTTTACGGTGGCCAGGGGGCTCAGAATTGGCTTTTAAACTTTATAACTGTGTTAAGTATTTACCTGTAAAGGCTAATCTCAGAAATCTATTAGAAACTAAGGAAAATTAATTAAGGAAATTATACCTATTTCTGTTCTCAGTCTAAATACTCTTAAGTAACATCCAAAGCAGAAAAGGAAATTATCTAAATGTATCAGACTGTTTATTAATATCACTGAGAATTTTAAATATTTAAGGTCCTAAAGATGTTAACAGTAAAGCCAAGGACAAGAGAATTTTACAGAATCGTACTTGTTTCGATTACCTCCAGTTAAAGAAAGGGAAAGCAAGAATCCTAGAGTTACATGTTTTGGTTATTTAGCATCTATTTATTTCCTTCCCACTTACGACACTCTGAGAATCTTATGTCTGGCTGTCTGCTCCAGAGAAAAATAGAAATATTCTCCCTTTTCCTCACCAATCTCCAGATGGCCACCCCATCTCATGTATACTCTTAAGGAACAGGGTTCTGGTCCAGACAAATGCTCACCACCTTTGTGCATTTCCAAACACCTAGAGTGACAGTAAACCTAACAGGTTAAAGAGGAATGAGGAAATGTTGCATGAAGAAAAGATCAGCTTTGAACAAATACCATTTATTTTCTATAGTACAAGGCAAGCAATTTTCTTTAGCCGAGTTCCACGGCAAGGCAAAGTTATCTGTGTGCAAATGTATTGATACCTGTATTGAATCTAATGCAAAGAACTACCTTGTGTTCCCTCGTGTGCAACAAACTTTTGAATGAACTATTTTCTCTTTAGTATAATCATTCAAGAGCAGAACAAGAGATGGTCTAAAACTGTCCATTGTGATAAATTTAATGGACGGAAAATCTTAGGGAAAAAAACTCAAAACGGGACCATGAAATCAAAAACCCAACGAGTGCGGTAACTAGAAGCGTCAAAGTTTAAAATAAGAATGACAAAGTCTCCTCTTCACTGAGGCCTAAAACACGCTGTTCCCAAGTAAATACAGTTTCAAAAAGTCTGCTAATAAACGGAAGAGAAAGTAGCAGACACTATTTTTCCACCTACTCCATACTACTGACAGCCGGCCTGGGGCGTTACCTGTGGCCATGTGAACACGACTGAACTGTGCCTCATTTTCAGAGCTGTCCCAAGTGTTAAAATACCAAACTGTTGTGCAAAAGGGGAATCTATGTCAACTTATCTGCTTTATTGTCAACGCTGGGAGTGACTCAAAAGCTTACATTCACCAACCAGCACACTTCTCGGTCTTGCAAATGACCTCGGGAACCAAAGCCTTCCTGCTGTGATCTCCCCTAGTCCGGGGCACAACGCAGAGGGCTGGAGCTCTTGGAGGCATGTCGATTCCATCTACTTCGCCTTTCCCTGCCTTTACGAAGCTGTATTCAACTTACAGCATCTGAACTTTTCCCACGTGAACAATAAAAAACAACTAACTGTCCCTCGGACTGATTTCCCCTTTACTGCCAGTGTTTACCATCTGAAGGAACGTTAATACTGTGTAAAACATCAAAACAAAGCTCAAGTTCTCTGTGTGTGCGCTGTTTCAGTAAAAGTCTGTCATTTATGTGTTCTGTATATCCACATTTCTTTTAGGAAAAACTCACTTCTTGGGAAGAATTAATGGCCTAATTGGTGGCCTTACTTTGGAGGTGCCACCGGCCACACGTTCAGGGGTAAAGAACAGCCCCAGCTTATCTTTCACATGTGCTACAGTAGTAGGAATGTTCTGCTATGCCAGTACATTGCCAACATAAGTATCAGTCAAAACTAAGGGAGGATCCTGGAGTCATTACTTAGATGTCAACTTCTCTCTCATTAAGTTTATTTATAAACTATTTGGTGACATGATCCTTCTACACACTGATCCAAATTGAAGTGTCTTCATTTTGCCCCCAACTAGAAAGGGAAATAATTCAAACAAGTGAAATTCAAATGCTTAGGGCTAACAATGAAACACAATCACAAGAAAATACCTAAATCGGACTATTTCATAATACTCTGAAGAGTTTTTTGTATTAATTAATTTCGAGGCTAAGATTCACATTTTGTATATGATATAATCTAAACAGGGCACTAAGAAGACTTAAAAATGAAGCACAAACATGAAAAAATCAGTAGGGTAAGAAAGTTATGCTTCTTCTAATTCCATAATTGCTTGATGTGATTCCACTTGACTCATATAACTATCAAAAATGTAGATTTCTGATAGCTATACAAAGGATTCCATGTATGCCTTGGAATATATATGTAAATCAAGCTAATATATCATAAGCCTGACATCAGAGTATATGCCTGAATATAAGGTAAGCTTTTTAACTGCCTGAAGTCACTTATTAAAAAAGAAGAGATTGGGGGGTGGGAGGGAGGGGAAAGTGGGTAATGGGCACTGAGGAGGGCACCTGTTGGGATGAGCACTGGGTTTTGTATGGAAACCAATTTGACAATAAATTTCATATTAAAAAAAAAAGAAGAGACTGTCTGCTATTTGAGTCTTTACATAGCATTTCATAAGATATTCTTTCATTTACTCAATATTGAACAAAAAAAGTACTTGAGGAAAACATTTGCTTAAAAATTAACTTCATTTAAAGCTAGTTTTAGGATGTTTATAAAAATATCTTAGTAGAATCATAAACGGGGGGGAGGGGGCGGAGAAGGCCAACACATTAATTATTCCTAGGTTATAACCTTAAAATCGGAAGTACTAAGTGTCGTTGCAAAGAACAGTTTCAAAAACTCATTTTAAAAAAGTAGTCAAATACAATTCTGTCAGAAAGGATACAAATGATAATAGTGAACTCCAGGAAAGGAATCATGTAGCTCAGGGGCAAGACTGGGAAGTGACTTTCTTTTCACTGTGTACCCATTGGTACCCTGTACATTTTAAGCCAGTGAATACGTTACGTACTCACAGAAAACAGATAATTACATTCTAAAACAGGAACTGAAGCCCCATAAAATGTTATAACCAATCACAAATCACAAGAGTGATTATGCTATAGAGATTATGAGTATATGACAATACACCACACACACACACACCATTTTGTCAATGGTACTTGTGGTTTAGACAGAAAATCTGTGGTATCAGGTCATACATATACTCAAAAGCTGCTGTAACTCAGACGAAAGAGACAGTAGTGAAGATGCACCGTGGATTTTAGCACTAGGTGCATGATGCCAAGGGGTTCTGTTGATGATGAGGAAAAAAAAAAAAGCATTTCCCCCAAAGATTCATGGATAGAGTCTGAGACAGATGGTTCTATGAAATATTAGTGTGAATGAAGGAATCCTTCTATATTATCGCACTGCATCATAAAAATGTGATTTTAATTATGGACACGTAGCTAAATTAAAAAATTAAAATTCTTACCATTTACTCCACTTCCCAAAAGTTTCTAAGGGGAGGCTATTTAATATTTGGGCTTAGCTTACATTCAGGCATACATATTCAAGGCAACATTCTTGCAAGAGAACATGGTGCGCTGTGTCAAGCCGATCACGAAATACAGATTTGCCCGATATATTTCCCTACCATTTTCCTGACTAATTGTGTGTTATTGCAATTTCATACCAGTGCAACTCATTTTTTGAGGATAAGAATCTGAACACTATCCAGGCCCAAATGTGCAGTGTGAACCTGATCGCATTTGGTCATGCTTCAGTAAATGTGGTCATACTCTCCAAGCCAGTGTCTAAGAAAAATGGAAGATTCTAAAGCCACTGCTCAACGACAGCCTCCTGAAGGGCCTGACAGCACCTGAGCCAGAATGCTGCTTTTCACCACTCACAGCGGACAAGGGTTATGCCCAAGAACAAGTACCAGAAGCCTTATTTGAATGGAGAACAAATACACTCCAAACACATGTACTAAAGAACTAAGAATCATAACATACATCTTTTCTCCACTTTCCTGAAGAAGGTGAGGCCAATAATGAAAAGGCCTGGTTAGGACTCAGAACCCAGGAAAACAGTAACCAGGTACAAAAGGAAGTGTTTTACAAGGGAATGGTTTTATCTCCTCAGGCTTTTAAATCTACAATTTTTAAAAACTATTATTTGTAAATGTAAAACTCATCAGAACGGTGGAAAGCCTAAGAAATTCAGCTGTAATTCTTAATGTGGCCCTTTTAATATAAGTGCTTGATGTGTTTATAAATTTTAACATTTTGTTAGTTTTTATGTTTTAAGTATTAAAAATAAGTGTCTATCGTCTATCCTTACTCATTTACATTAAAAATGGACAGTATGATGTTTTCCAGAGAGGATGGGAAGCCTTTGTGATCAATGAAAATTTCCTGAACAGATACCAAATGGATAGAAAATATTCATTTTGTATACAACGATAGGCAGAGAATGACAACATGGTCATATCCTGTAACGATTAATAGAAAAACACTCAAACAAAAAATTCTTGCTTTCTTAGTAATCATTAGGATAGCTTAAATTTTATCAATCTTGAAATTAAGGTGCAACACACTGGAGACGGGAAAAATGGGAGGAGAATCTAGTCAAATCCACAGTCAACCTTCCCCAGGATCAGTGCAGGAAGCTACCTTCCAGTATCTTCTAGCATGAAATCTGCTGGTACTAAAATGGTTGCATCTAAAGCTTGTTTCCAAGGAGAATACTGCTACCAGACACTTATTGGGGAAATAAATGAAAGAACTGGATGGAAAGTGAAATTCTGCCTGTTACTCAAAACCAGCCAATAACCCACAAGGCTCTCCCCGCCATGACAGCCTGCCCAGGGTAACTGACAAAAAAAAAAAGAAAAAAAAGAAAGAAAAAGAAAAATTACTACCAAACAGGAATCAATTGGACTCATGAAGGGGTGAGTCTTTAAATCCAGCTCCCACCACACATGCTGAAGAGCTCACCGTTCTTCCTCTCGTTCAGCGGGGGCAGGTGCTGGCTGGGCTGCAGGGACAGCTCCTGGAATTCATGGGCAACAGCTTCGCTTTGAGGACTTGGGGCAAGATGGGCTAACGGCCCCACTTCATCCTCCGCGTCCAGTGCCCCTGGGGGATCCATTGTGCTCCAGCCACCGGCAAAAGGTGTACGAGACCTCTCTTAAATGCGGCCTGCTGAAGAGACTGTCAAATTAAAAACGTGTAAGTAGATAGTACATTTATTTTGCTCCAATTTACACAAAAATATTAAAATGGAAACCCTGGGTTCTAGTTCAGCTTCACTGCTGTGTAGCAAGTGCCAATTCGTTTACTCTCTCTGGATCTTGGTTCTTTGTCCCAACACACAGGAATAAAAGACTAAAAATAGCATTTACCAGGTAAATACAAGTTGAAAAGTATTTTAATTTTTTGTGCTGTGGATTAAAAGTTACAGTTACTGATGTCATTAAAGATTTTAATGCACCCTACAATAAGATAAAAGTCAACTAATGATGATGGGACAAAAAAGCAGTCTAGCTTGAAAATCTGTCTTAACTCCTACGAATCAAAACTTTACATTAAGTCAACATTCACAGCAACCAGCAATGTCTCGGAGGAGGGCTCCTCCCTCAACAGGGAATAGAACTCTTAGCTGCACCAAAATGGACATGCAGTTCACGACAAAGAAACCAACCTTTACTTCAAGCCACTGGGATTTAGGACTATTTATTATCACAGCATAACTGGTCCATTCTGATTGAAACAGAAATCAGCAAGAGAAATACCAAAGACATAACTAAACCATAAATACGTGACACGGGCTTAGGAGCTGAACAGTGGGCAGCAAGAAAACGGTTACAGAAAGCCAAAAGCTAAAAGGATGGCCGTCCACATTGGGCAGGAGAGAAACATTTCATAAGACTGCTATCTGCTTAGCAACATTCTGGACCACAGTTCGTTGATGCCTTCGCCTACCGATGGACATCTGAGTTGTTTCCAATTTCTGTCAGAAATAAAAATGCTATGAACATTCTTGTCCAAGTATATATAGGAATATAAGCTTTCACTTCTCTTGGGTAAATACCTAGGAGTAAGTGGACCATAAGGCAACAAAGGCGTGTTTAAATTTTAAAGAAACGAACAAAGGATTTTCCAAAGTGGTTCCACCATTCTTATTAGCAGTGAATGAGAATTCCAGTTGTTCTACAACCTCACCAACACTTCTGGTCAATCTTTTTCATTTTAATTATTTTAGTGGGTGTGAAATGGTAACTTAGTGTGGTCTCACTTAGTTATTTTATTAAATTATACTTGAGATATTATATTATATTATATTATATTATATTATATTATATTATATTAGTTTCAGGTGAATAAGAGTGATTTGATATTTTAATTTTATTTTTTTATGTTTATTTATTCTGAGAGAAGAGAGAGAGAGGAAGAGTGAGTGCGGGAGGCGCAGAGATAGAGGCGGAGAGAGGATCCGGAGCAGCTTCCCCACTGTCAGCACAGAGCCCAATGCAGGGATCAATCTCACAAACCATGAGATCATGACCTGAGCTGAAATCAGAGTCAGATGCTTAACCGACTGAGGCATCCAAGTGCTCCGGTCCTTTTTTAATAAACAGGGCCCAACACAGGGCTCAAACCCACCAACTGTGAGATCACGACCTGAGCCAAAGTCAAGAGTCAGACTGAGCCACACAGGTGCCCTGATATTTTTACATATCGCAAAACGATCACCATAATAGGTCTAGATACCATCTGTCACCATACAAAATCATTACGATATTACTGAGTATATCTCCTGTGCTGTATACAACATGAGACTTATTTTATAATTCTTTACCTCTTAATTCCCTTCACCTATTTTGTCGGTTCCCTCTCCCAACCACCAGTTTGTTCTTTTTATCTATGAGCCTGTTTCTGTTTTGTTTGTTCATTTTGGTTTTTTTAGATTTCCCATATAAGTCAAATCATACAGTGTTTGCTTTTCTCTGACTTATTTCACTTAGCATGATATCCTTGAAGTCCAACCATGTTGTCACAAATGGCAAGATTTCATTCTTTTTGTAGCTGAGTAATATTAGTGTAATATTCCAGTAATATTCCACTGTGTACACACACACACACACACACACACACACACACACAACCGCCACAGCTTCTCTGTCCACTTATTATCTATTGATGGACACTTGGGTTACATCTATGTCCTGGCTATTGTAAATAAGCATAAAGGTAGTACAGCTTTTTGAACTGTTCTTTTCGTTTTCTTCAAATACCCAGAAGTGGAATTCCTAGATCACATAGTAATTCTATTTATAATTTTTTGAGGAACCTCCAAATTGTTTCCATAGTGGCTGCACTAATTTACATTCCCACCAAGAGCGCACAAGGGTTTCCTTTTCCTCACATCCTCAGCAACACGTGTTATTTCTTGTCTTTTTGATAATAGCCATTCTGATTGGTATGAGGTAGCACCTCACTGCTTTTGATTTACATATCTGTGATGATTAGTGATGTTCAGCATGTTTTCATGTGCTTGTCGGCCATCTGTATGCTGTCTTTGGAAAAATATCTATTCAAGTCCTCTGTCGGTTTTTTAATTGGGTTGTTTTGCTGTTGTTGTTATGATTTGTGACATATGGTTGTTGATGTATTTTGGATATCAACTCCTTATCAGATATATGGTTTGCAATCATCTTCTTGCATTCAGTAGGCTGCATTTTCATTTTGTTAATGGTTTCCTTCACCCTGCAAAAGCTTTTTAGCTGATGTGGTTCCAGTTGTTTATTTCTGGTTTTGATACCCGTACTTGAGGAGACGTATCCCAAAAAACATTGCTAAGAATGATGTCTTACTGCCTTTGCTTTGTCTAGGAGTTTTAAGGTTTCAGGTCTTAATCCATTTCGAGTTTATTTTTGTGCATGGTGTAAGAAAGCAGTCCACAATTTCATTCTTTTGCATGTAGCTGTCCAATTTTCCTAACACCACTTATTGAAAAGATGGTCGTCTCCCCAATGTATGTTCTTGCCTCATTTGTCATAAGTTACTTGACCTCATAGGTGTGGGTTTATTTCTGGGCTCTCCATTCTGTTCCACTGATCTATGTGTCTGTTTTCGCGCAAGTACCATATTGTTTTGATTACTATAGCTTTTCAGTACAGTTTCAAATTTCAGAACATGATACCTCAAACTTTGTTCTTCTTTCCCAAGCCTGCTTTGGCTATTTTGGGTCTTTTGTGGTTCTGTGCAAATTTTAGGATTTGTTCCACTTCTGTGAAAAAACATTAACTCTACCAACCCAAAAGCACAGCATATCTTTTCATTTATTTATGTTATCTTCAATTTCTTTCATCAGTGTTTTATAGTTTTCAGAGTATAGGTCTTTCACTTCCTTGGTTAACTTTATTTCTAGGTATTTTATTGTTTTTGATGCAAGTGTAATTGAGATTGTCTTAATTTCTCTTTCCAACAATTCATTATTAGTATGCAGAAATGCAACAAATTTCTGTGTATTAATTTTGTATCCTGTAACTTTACTGAATTCATTTATTAGCTCGGACTCTTTAAGGTTTTCTGTATATGGTATCATGTTGCCTGCAAATAGTAACAGCTTTACTTCTTCTTTTCCAATTTGGATGTTTTTATTTCTTTTTCTTGTCTGATGGCTGTGGCTAGGATTTTGAATACTACGTTGGATAAAACTGCCAAGAGTGGGAATCCTTGTCTCGTTTCTGATCTTAGAGAAAAAACTTTGCATCTTTTCATCCACTGAGTATGTTAGCTGTTTGTCTGTCATAAATGACCTTTATTGAGTATAGGCCCTCCCTACCCACTAGAGAGTTTTTATCATAAATGGGATATTGAATTTTGTCAAATATTTTTGCTGTACCTATTGAGATGATAATATATATTTTTAATGTTTATTTTATTTATTCTGAGAGAGAGAGAGAGAGTGCTAGCACAAGCAGGGGAAGAGCAGAAAGAGAAACCCAAGCAAGGTCTGTGCTGTGAGTGCAGAGCACAATGTGAAGCTCACTCCCACGAATCATGAGATCATGACCTGAGCCGAAATCAAGAGGTGCACGTTTAACTGACTGAGCCATCCAGGCGCCCTGAGATTATATAATTTTTATTCTTCATTTTATTAATGTGTTGTATCATGTTGATTGATTTGCAGATGTTAAACCATCTTTATATCCCTGGAATGAATTCCATTTGATTCCAGTGTATGATCTCTTTCGATGTTTTTGATGAGTTCAGTTTGCTAATATTTTGCTGATAATTTTGGCATCTGTGTTTATTAGGGGTGTTGGCCTGTAATTTTCTTTTTTATAATGGTGTCTTTGTCTGGTTTTGGTATCAGAGTAATGCTGGCCTTGTAAAATAAATTTGGAAGTATTTCTTCATCTTCAATTTTTCATTATAATTTCTGGGATAGTTTAAATGTTTGGTAGAATTCACCTGTGAAGCCATCTGCACTTGGACTTTTATTTGTTTGTAGTGTTTTGATTACTGATTCAAATTTCATCTTAATAATTGGTCTATTCAGATTTTCTGTATCTTCATGATTCAATCTTAGAAGACTCCATGTTTCCAGGAATTTATCCATTTCTTCTAGACTAATCTGTCAGCATATAACTGTACACAGTATTTACTTATGATCCCTAGTATTTCTGTGGTATAGGTTCCAATTTCTTCTTTTTCATTTCTGATTTATTTGGGCCATCTATTTTTTCTTGAGGAGTCTGGCTAAAGGTTTGTTGATTTTGTTTATCTTTTCAAAGAACTAGCTCTTAGTTTCATTAAACTTTTCACGCGCGTGTGGATGTATTTCATTCCCCCACTATCACTCTGATCGGTATTATCTCCTTCCTTCTATTAACTTTGGGCTTCTTTTTCTAGTTCCTTTAAATGTAAAGTTAGATTGTTTATTTGATATTTTTCTTGTTTCTTTAAAAAAAAATTTTTTTTTAACATTTATTTTTGAGACAGAGAGAGACAGAGCATGAACGGGGGAGAGAGAGGGAGGTCACAGAATCGGAAGCAGGCTCCAGGCTCCGGGCCATCAGCCCAGAGCCTGACGTGGGGCTTGAACTCACGGACCGCAAGATCTTGACCTGAGCTGAAGTCGGACGCTCAACCGACTGAGCCACCCAGGCGCCCCTTTCCTGTTTCTTGAGGTAGGCTTGTATCACTATACAAGTCCCTCTTAGAACTGTTTTTGCTGCACCCCAAAGAGTTTGGAATACTGTGTTCCCATTTTCATTTGTCTACAGGTATTTTTTTGATTTCCTCATTGACCTATTGGTTATTTAACAGCATGTTGTTTAGTCTCCACGTGTTTGTGGTTTTTTCCAGTTTTCTTCACATAACTGACTTCTAGTTTCATGCCACTGTGGTTGGAAAAGATACTTGATAGGATTTCAATCTTCTTAACTTTACTGAGACATGTTTTGTAGCTTAACATGTGATCTATCCTGGAGAATGTTCCATGTGCACTTCAAAAGAATGTGTATTTAGGTTTTGGAAGGAATGTTTTGCATGTATCTATTAAGCCCATCTGGTCTAATGCGTCACTTAGGGCCACTTTTTCGTTAATGCTTTTCTGTCTGGATGATCTATCCACTGATAAAAGAGGTATTAAAGACCCCTACTACTGATTACAGAATGCATTTGTGATGAGCACTGAGTGATGTATGGAACTGCTGCGTCACCTGAACTAATACAACCCTGCATTTGAACTACAAATAAAATAAAAAATGAAAAAGAAAAAAATAAAGTTCTCTACTATTACTGTATTGCTATTTCTTCTTTTATTTCTGTTAATATTTGATTTATATATTTAGGTCCTCCTATATTGGGTCCATACATTTTTACAAATGTAATATCCCCTTGTTGGATTTACTTCTTTATCACTATGTGATACCCTTCTTTGTCTTTTCTTACAGTCTTTGTTTTAAAGTCTATTTTGTCTGATATAACTATAGCTACTCCATTTCATTTCCATTTGCATGGTATGTATCTTTTTCTAACCCTTTATTTTCAGTCTGTGTATGTCTTTACATTTGAAGTGGGTCTCCTATTGGCAATATATAGAAAATTCCTGTTCTTTCTTATCCATTCAGCCACCCTATGTCTTTTGACTGGTGCATTTAGACCACTTACATTTAAAGCAATTATTACTAAGTATGTTCTTACTGTCATTTGGTTCATTGTTTTCTGGTTGTTTCTGAAGTTCCTCTCTGTTCTTTTTTTCTTCTCTCCCTCCTCCCTGTGCTTTATTTTCTTTATGTGGTTTTATTCCTTTATCCTTTTGTGTATTTATGTTTCTTCTTTGTGGTTACAAGATTTACACACATCTTATGTATACACAGTCTCTCTTAAGTTGATAATAACTTAACTTTAATTGCATTCCAAAGCTTTGTAATTTTAGTTCCCACTCCATGTTTTATATATTTGATATCACATTTTACATTTTTATTTTACATATTCCTTAACTAATTATTGTAATTTTAATTAAACTACTGTTGTCTTTTACCTTTCATACTTGCTTTTCTAAGTGGCTGATCTACTACCTTTATTATTTATTTACCTTTTCTGGTAGGATTTTTACTTTTATACATTTTCTTATTATTAATTAGTGACTTTGCTTCAGAATTTAGAGAAGTCCCTTTAACATTTCCTACAAGCTTGGTTTAGTGGTGATGAATTCCTTTAGGTTTCCCTTTTCTGCAATACTCCCAATCGCTCCTTCTTGGTTGGCAGTTTTTTCTTTTCAGTACTTTGAACGTCTCATGTCACTCGCTTAGGGCCTGTAAAGTTTCTGGTGAAAAATCTGCTGATAGCCTTATGGGGTTTCCCTTGGATGTAAGATGTTGCTTTTTCTCTTGCTGTCTTTAAGATTCTCTCTATCCTTAACTTTCACCACGTTAATTATAATGTGTGCCAGTTATTTTTCTTTTTGGTTTCATCTTATCTGGAACTCTGTGGAATTCCTGGACCTAACTATTTGTTTCCATCCCCAGATTAAGGACGTTTTCACCCATTATTTCTTCAAATAATTTGTTTAGTCTTTTCTCTTTCTTCTCCTTCTAGAACCCTTATAGTGTGAGTGTTAGTAGGCATGAGGTTGTCTCAGAGATCCATTAAGGTATCCTCACTTTTTAAAATTCTTTTCTTAATTTTGCTGCTCTGTCTGGATGTTTTCCAACGCTTTGTCTTCCAGTTCACACAGTCGTACTTCTATTTCATCTACTCTGGTGTTGAACAACTCTGGTATATTTTTTCAGTTCTACTATAACTTCTGTTTGGTAGTTTCTCGTATTTTCTATTTATTTGTTGACGTTTTCTCTGTGTTCATACCCTCTTATGAGATCAGTGAGCATCTCTATGACCATTACTTTGAACTCTTTCTCAGGCAGGTTACTTATCTCTATCTCTGTTCTATTAAGGTCTCT
>NW_026059506.1:0-18000 GCF_023721935.1 Panthera uncia
GGTCTGCAGCACCATGTGCGAACCCACGAACACAAACCCGTGAGCCAGCAAGACGGGCGCGCTGCTCTCCAGGACCTGCCAGCCTTCACCCAACAGGGTGTCCCGCAAGGGCGGCCCTCAGGGCCTCCAGGGCTGACAGCCTGTCCAGTGTCCATCTTCCTAGAGCCTTGGGAGGGGACCCCCTAGTGGGGCCGTGGGCCTTCTCCCCCACCCACCGCAGGTGGCATGCAGGGCTTGGGGGCGGCCCCTGGCCACGGGGTCGGCTCTCGGGGAGGCCTCACTGTGTCTCCGCAGTGTGGACCCTCTGCTTCTCTGCCTGCACCTGGACGTGTGTGCGCGTGTCCGTCCGCCTGTGGGCCAAGGTTGCCTCCATGTGCAACTTCTTACCTAAGACTGTAATGTTTATAATTTAGTGAACTCGTACCATGAGCCTTTCCAGGCAGGACCACAAAATTAGCAAAGTCCTTCGCACTATCTTCCTCCAAAAACTTTATTCATAAATCAAAGACACAAGGATTCATCACCCAGATGGTCCTGTCAGGACTAGCCCATCCAAGAGAATGCACTGCAAGACATATATAAAACTAGGTTTTCTAATAGTCACATTAAAACAAAAACAAAAACAAAAACGAGCGCCTGGGTGGCTCGGTTGAGCTTCCTACTTCAGCTCAGGTCATGATCTCATGGTCCAGGAGTTCAAGACCCACGCCGGGCTCTGTGCTGACAGGTCAGAGCCTGGAGCCTGCTTCTCATTCTGTGTCTCCCTCTCTCTCTCTGCCCCTCCCCTGCTGGCGCTCTGTCTCCCTCTCTTTCTCTCAAAAATAAACATAAAAATAAATAAATAAAAGCCCAAAAAGAAACAGATGTCGTTAACTTTAATAATATGTCATTTAAGCCAACGTACCCCAAATATAATTTTGGCCAAAATGTAACCGAAATGTAAAGTTGTTGCCAAGATGCTCTGCGTCCCTTGCCCTGCGCTGTGTCCTTCCACATGTCTGCGGAGGGCAGGTTTCAGGGGCCCCACAGGCCCGGCGGTTGGCGGCCACCAGCTGGACACCCAGGCCCAGACTTGCCACGTCACAGTCAGGTGCTGCCTTGCCCGAGTCAGCCCACGTCTGTCCTATATGGCCCTGGGTTGCAGGATGTGTGGGGTCCAGGGGCGGGGGGGGTATTGGGAGAGGGAAGGACACCTCGGGTCCCTGCACGTCTCCTGGGGGCCGAGCCCCTGACGTGCCTGAAAACCCGTGTGCCCTCCAGCCCCACCTGCAGTTGGAGGGGAAGCCGTGAGGGGGACAGGAGGTAGAAGGGTCACCACAGGATAGGGCGGGCACAGAAGGTAGGACCAGCCTGTCCTTTGGGAGCAAAGTCTCTGGCCCCCAGGTAACGGCAGAACCACCCCAGCTTCTCCCCAGACAGGGGTGGTGGTGGGGGTCCCGCGTCCTGGACCCTGTGAGAAGGATGGTCCTCACACTGTCCTCGTCCACACCAGAGGACTGAGGTCACAGGGAAACAGCCACTTTGAGTCTACGGAGACAGAGGGTCACTGGCACCCAGAAACTGGTAGAAACACCTAACGGTCATTTTCACGAGTTGACGAAGGCTGAGCAAGGACAGACTCCACATCTTCACGGTTTTGCCTCCAGGAACCACACCAGGTTCTCCTGGTGAGGATGCAAACAGCTCCACCTGAGAGGAGGGCTCGGTCCCCACGGTGACTGGTCCCCATCGGGGCAGGCCTGGGCTGAGTGTGGGACGCTGTGCCCTGGAGGAAAGGTCACAGATGCTGCCGAGGGAGGGCGTTTAGGGACGCCCAGAGCCAGAAGGGGAGACGACACGGCCTCTGAGCCCTGTGCCGAGGCCACCGGCAAGCGCAGCCTGTCTCTGGCCAAAAGAACACAAAGCCCATCAGAAAGGCCTTCCTCGCTCGGTGCCACTCACCCCGCACAAGTGTCCGGCTTTCAACGTGAGCCACAAGACACACTGCCATCTGGGAAACGCCACCATCAGACAAGACTCTACGAGACACAGCAGGGATTTTAGAATTTGGGGACTGGGATTTACTTTTTATTACTTTCATTTTTTAACAGTTTGGCAGAGAGAGGGAGAGAGAGAGAATCCCAAGCAGGTTCCGATCTGTCAGTGCAGAGCCCTACTCGGGGATCCATCCCACGAACCGTGAGATCGTGACCCGAGCCAAAATCAAGAGCCGGACGTTGATCCGATGGAGCCACCCAGGTGCCCCTGGGGCCTGGGATCTAAAATACCAGTGATGAGCGTGTGAGGGGCTCCGGCGGGAAAAGTAGGCGAAATCGGTCGCCTGGAGCAGGGAAGCCCCAGGACACCATGGACCCACACACGCGCAGCTAAGAATTCCAGGAGGAGGAGGGAAGAAGGGAGAGGACCCATTTGCCGTGAAAGTGCCTGGAATCTTCCAGAGTTAATGAGACTCAAACCACAAACCAGGAAGCGCGGGGCACCACCAGCAGAACGAACTCCCCCAGACAGACACCTCAGCAAATCCTACTCCAGCTGGAGAACGGGAGGTGGGGAGGACGCGTGAGCAGCCGTCGGACGAACATGTCAGCTTCCCTCCAGAAGCCAGGATGGGGACCCCCGCTCACCTCCCGAGCCCGTGGCTCCAGGCCTTCCCAGAGCGACCTCGCACACGTCCCAGAGCCCTCCTTGAGGACAACGGGGTCGGGAAACCACGACCAGAGGAGCCTGGGGAGACATGGCAGTAGGCCTGTGTCTGTTCGTGTGTGTCCGTCAGTCTGTCCATGTCTCTGTCTGTTTCTATGTGCGTCTGTCCGTGCCTGTATCTGTCTGTGTGTCTGTCCATGTCCACGTCCATGTGCGAGCCTCTGAGGAGGTGGAGGGCGTCTAGTCTGAAGGGCCCTCTTGCAGCCTTGGTTCAGAGGTTCAATTGTATGTAAGACCATACAATTGACGCAGGAACCATTTCCATTAAAACAATTTCCACGACACGTGGACAGAGCAAGGTCACGTCGAGGGTCATGCGGAGGCGCGCTCAGGTGCACGCGCTCCCGGTCGGGTCTGTGTCTGCTGTGCTTACGGCCTCCAAACAGCGTGTCTCCCCAAGCGAGCACTGGTGCTAAGTAGGCGACGTGGGTGCGTGCACTGGCCCCTTACCCCCCCCCCCCCCTCCGGCCCCCCCCCCCCCCGCCCCCGCAGGCATCCTCCCCACTGCACAGGAGAGCGCTGGAGTGCCACCGGAGGCGCTCCCTGTGGTTGCACTTGACTTAAAGCTCCGAGTCGGTCTGCCCGGTCTCTCCCTGCGATGAATCACTGAATCACGGGCCGCCAGACACAGTCACACCCGGCCTGACAGCCCCATGTGGAAGCAGGCCTGGGGCCAAGTGGCTTAATGCTTAACGTCTGGGCCCCGATGCCGCCTTGCAGGCGAGCGGTCTTGCCGGTGGCCTGGGGCGCTCGGGCGGGACCGGGCCCACCCCACTTCCCTGCGGGCCGATGAGGCTACGTGGCCCATGTCCTCAGATGACCCCTGCCTCAGCCACCAGCCGTGCTGTCCTCCCTCCCCCGCCCCCCCGACCACTTTCTGGCCTCAAATCCCTGAGGGGCACCTTGGTGATGGATAGATGGAGGCGTCATGACCTCAGCACCAGCAGCAGAGGAAACCCTAAGCAGGCGAATGACCCTGAACAAACGGAGACTTCGAGCAAAAGGCAAAAGTGTCTGGACTCCAGGAGGCGTCACCCCCAAGCGGCCGCTGGAGCGCTTGTCCGAGGGGAGCTTCCAAGCTGACGATTAAGCGCGTGACGAGGACAGTAACCAAGCTCCGAGACGAGGGAGAGTGGCTACGGAGAACGAGTGGGACACATCGGGAGAAAACAAAACACACGGGGGCTGGAGTACAGAGTGCGACGCGGGCCAGGGGCACCTGGAGGCCGTGGAGGCGGCGCCTGGGAGGGACGGGGGCCCAGGGGAGCACTCACAGCCGTGGGGGTGTGTGGGGGCGAGTCGGCGCCCACACCTGGGGCCATGGGACAGAGCAGACCAGCAAATGGAAAACAAGTTCAGAGTTTCCAGAATTACAGAATGACGAGACTGTCCCCGCCTGCGGCCACCATCCTGAAGTCTGAGGGCACAGACCAGCGAGGAGGTCCAGATGACCGGGAGGGGTGCTCAGGCGGCCAGGTCTCTGAGCCCCACGTTCGGGGTCACAGAGCCCCTGTCTGAGAGCGCGTGGTGGGAGGGGGCGCAGGCGGTGACAAGTTCAGAGTCGGCAGGAGGAGTCAGGGCAACAGGAAGGACAGACAAAGAACTCGCAGACCAGCCCACGGAAATGCACTCGAGGCAGGGGACGGCACCGAGACGAAGGGAGGAAAGACACAGGGACACGTGTGGAAGTGGAAGGCGGAGCGGCCACTGGACTTGGACACGGAGTAGGGCTGCACACCTCCTCCGGGGGCGGTTTTAGACACGTCTGCCCGGAGAGGGACAGGAAAGGGTGCCGCTCCTTCCGTTGTCGCTCAAAATTCCTCAGCGCAAGGGACACTGGAAATGCTGGCCGGGAACCGGAGGTTTCGAGGGTCGCGGCCAGAGGGTGGCTGGCATGGGCAAAGAGGCCCCGCTCCGTGGGCTGCGCCCCCACACTGGCCTGAGACCCTCGCCGGGTCACTCCATGTCTGTCACTCACTAGCAGGAGATGACACGGAGGTATGTGAGTGGGGTTTGTGCGGGGAATAAAAGGACACAAAGAGAGGACATGGTCGGCAAGGAGCCCAGGCATGTTAGGGTGTTCTTTCTGAAATATCCCATTGTGACCATCCTCGAGGCCACTGTCCCCTCGTTTGGATGATGCATTTGGGCTGAGCCACAGGAACAGAGACTCGCCGCACCAGCCAGAGGGGGGCCAGATGGGGCCATACAGGGGTCCGACGGAGACCAGACAGGGGTCAGATAGGGGCAATCCGGGGGCTGGTGGGGGTCAGACAGGGGTTAAGCAGGCGCCAGATAGGGGCCATACAGAGGCTGGTGGGGGTGAGACGGGGGCTGAGGGATCAAGTGGGGGCCAGGTGGGGGTCAGATGGGGACAGGGGTCAGACAGGGGCCAGATGGGGGCCAGACGGGCTGGTGGGGGTGAGACGGGGGTCAGACTAGGCCGGACCGTCGGGATGTGCACAGATCCCAGGACCCCTGGTCTGTCCCTGAGGGTCTGGGAGCACCGACTGCCTAAGGTTCTAGGCGACTAACGGGCTTGTGCCGAGCAAACCAGGCGTCGACTCCAATTTCTCACGGTGACGAGACAGGGTCGTTACCCACACACAACCGACAGCTCGTCACCCGCTGAGGTTGAAGTGGCGGGTGCCAAACTTACTTGTCACACTAAATAAATGTGCAGCCACCGGTTTCCCAGCAGAGGAAACTGGAAAATACACCAACTCTGGGTTGATTTCGGAACAAAGAGAGGGCCGGACCCGGTGTCGTGCTCCACTGTTCCTGCTAAAAGTCCGTCTCTTCGATCAGATGTGGGCATGGTTTCCCCATCTGTGCATCCCACTTAAGCAACAGGTCCTCCCTCCCTTTCATTCCAAAAATTAGGCCAAATAAAACCTAGCCAGACTGCCAGTTGTTCACCAAAAGGGAAATAAAAGAAGTCATGTGTCAGCAGAAAATATAATAACTGTTATAGGCCAGTGGGTGGGGCAGGATCCCACCCCTACATCGTGTCCCACACCCAAGGTGTTAGCGGCAGGTGCCCAAAGCCCAGGGTAAGACAAACTAGGCCCTGGGGCCCTGGGTGGCTCAGGGGTTCAGCATCCCACTTCAGCTCAGGTCACGATCTCTCTGTTTGTGAGTTTAAGCCCCACATCGGGCTCGCTGCTGTCAGTGCGGGGCCCGCTTCAGATCTTCTGTCCCCCTCTCTCTCTGCCCCTCCCCTACTCGCTCGCTCTCTCGAAAATAAACAAAAAACTAGGCCCTGCCAGGCGCTCGGCTTTAGCTCACTTTGTCGTAGCCACTCAAAGAACGTGTTCCTTCCCCAATCACAGGTGAACATGCTCACAAGTGAAGACAATCACAGGTGGACGTGGTCACAGGTGAGTAAGATCACAGGTGAACATAGCTATAGATGGAGGTGCTCACAGGGGAAGGGTCTGTGTCGTCCGGCTCCCTGGGCACCGGGAGGAAGCGTGATGTGCAAACATGAAATTGGGGTGGCCTTGACGAGAGCGAGCACCCACGGATGACACGAATGCAAGCTCAAACTCCACACGCAGAGCTAACTCAGGATGTCGCTGATCTTAGTCTCTTTCTAGCCCCAAACACAGCTGGTTCTGCTGACATGGGCATAAATTACATGGGTCAGGATGGCAGGAGAAATTAAGATAGCCCAAAGCGGGTGCTTGGCTTAAGCACAGATCTTTAAAATTCACAAATCAATGTAAAATAACATCCGGTTTGAAAGACTCACCATGGTGGCTAAACCAGGCCAGCTCTGGGAGAAGTGAGGCTCCAGCTCCGGGAAAGGAATCACGGGGGAGGGGACACCGCAGGGACAGAAGTGGGGGAGAGGCGGACACCGGCAGCACCACCTGAGAGCCAGTGAGGGCTGCTCTGTGCCTGAGGCCATGCTGTCCCCGGTTCCCCGGGCTCTGTGGCCACACCGGAGGGGGGCGGGGGAGGGAGTGGGTGGCCGCGGGGTCGACGGCTGGCATCCCCTCCAGATGTCCCTCGCCCTCGTCGTGGAGTCGCGTGCAGCAGCCAAGGCCAGAGACCAGGGGCAGCGCACCGGCACAGGCTGCCTCTTCGAGCACAGGTGCGTCCTCTCCCTGGGCCTCGGTGGCCCCCCGGCCGGGCGAAGGGCAAAGCCAACACCCGTCTCAGGGAACCGAATCCAGCATGCCTTTTGCAGGCGGTTCCAAGTAAAGGTGTCACCTAATTTCCATTCCAGGTGCCAGCAGCCTGGTTTTGCCTTTCACAGGGCTGCTTAGCGGCTCCGGGCAACTGGGAGCGAACGGGTCAGCCCAGCCGCCAGGACTCCCCGAGTCAGGATCACAAGCCTACGTGTGGACGAGGAGCTGCTGGCCTACGCAGTCTCTCGGGGACCGGCCGGCGACGCCGCAGCAGGGTCCTGGTGCTGCTGGGCTTGTCTCCCCGCCACCCCTCCGCCAGCACAGGGAGAGCAAGGGGTCACACGTGCCCAGGACCCGGGCCGAGTGGAGCAGCGGCGTCCAGCTGTAGGCACCTCGGCAAGTGCCAGCAAATGGCCCTCATTTTCTGAAAAACTCAAAAAGAACAAAAAACAAAACTACCTTAGAGCAATTGCTAATCCCAACCCCAGCGGTTGAAAGCAGACCTCCTTTCCTGTACTGTCTCGGGGAGACTAAAGAAATCTCTGGAACAAGTCCGACTCGGCGGCACAACTGAGCACCATCTCCTTGCACAGCCCTCCGCCAGTCCGGCGGGGAAACGCCACGGGAAGAAACGCTCACGGCGATCTTCCCAGGTGACTGCAAAGAAAAGTGAAGCGGGAAAGACAAGTCTGTGCCTCAAACCAGCAACAGAGACTAGGTCAGGACCCACGGATTCACAGATGCCACCCCACACGCTCTCTTTCCCGGGAAACCACCGCCGAGTGAAGAAAACCACTAAGAATAAAACAAGGTGTGCAGTACCGAGGCTCTGGGACACAGGTGTCCACAAAGCAGAACTCAGGACGTAGAAGAAGGGTTCCAACCATCAGTGACAAGTCAGGGGGCACAGAAGGAGTACTTTCTTTCACGTACGCCATGTCAGGTGACAGGGAAGGGACCATTCCTGATGTGTGTGAAAACGTAGGTGACGAAAGAGATCGCTGGTTGCACGTGGTGACTCGGTAGATAAGGAAGGGACACTTCCAGTCAGAAATACCTCAGATGGTCGAGAAGGATAGTTCATGGTTACAAATGGTAATGAAAGTAACAGAGAAGGACTTTCTGGTCATACATTGTGACCCAGGTGACAGGAAAGGCTCCAGTGGTAAGTGGTAAATCGGTGGACAGAGAAAGGTTCCTAGTCATTAATGACAGCTTGGGGGTTAGAAAAAGATGGTTTCCATTCATAAGCAACAACACATGTGACAGAATAATACTGTTCCAGTGATGAATGGTAGCTCAGCCAGCAGGGAGAGAAGGTTCTGGTCAAAAATGATCATTCAGTTTTGATAGAGAAAGAATGATTTCAGTCATAAATAACTCAGGTGACACAGACAGACGTTCCCAGGGATAAAGCTTCAAGGCTTTCAGCCCCAGATTAGAAGTCAGATAACGGACGGTGAGTGTTTCCAGGGACAAACCACTGGTAAGTGGCAGGTAAGTGATCAGAGGTGATGGAGTCAGAAAGACTTCCTGTCAAACATGAGAGCACAGGCGACAGGTATTGGAATGTTCCTGTCATAAGCCGTAATTCACACAACAGCAAAAGGTTTCAAGTGGTAAGTCCCGTGATGGAGAAAGTTTCTGGTCATAACCGATCATTCCGATGACAGAGGAAGGCTTCTAGTGCAAAGGAATAACTCAGCAGAGGCAACTCCAGCTTCCAGTCATCAAGTATGCCTCAAGGTGGTGACAAGAAAGACCGCCAGTCACAAGCGATAACTCGCATGACAGGGAAGGAAAGGCTTCCAGTTGTAAATGATGCGCGAGTGGTACGGGAAGGAGCCCAGGCGCTAGTCATGGCTCAGGTGGCGGAGAAACACGGACTTCATCGTAAGTGACAACTCATGTAGGGGAGAAGTGCATTGTCAACCTGAACTGTAAATTCAGCAGACACACAACAGTATTCGGGTGACAGAGAATGAGGATTTCCAGGCATAACTGATAAATCACGGAGGAAAAAAAGGTGTCTGATCGTAAAGGATAAGCCAGGTGGTAAAGACAGATAGTAGCCAGTCATGGATCATAACTCACGTAATACTGAGAGAGGACATTCAGCCAAAAACACCTCAGGAAAAGAGAAAAAAGTTTCCAGAAATAAATGTTCAGTAAGTTGATAGGGAAGGACATGTTCCATCGTAAATGGTGACTCAAAATGGTAGACTAGGGTGGGTTTCAGTCATAAACTATAACTTAGGGGATACAGAAAGAATCCAATCTTAAATCCAACCCAAAAGCAACGGAGTTTCGCCATAAAGGATAATTAGGAGACACGGAAGGAAGAATTCCACTCAAAAATGACAACCAGGGTCATGGAAAGTTCTCCAGTCTTAAACGGTAGTTCAGATGGCAGTGAAGAAGGGAAGGGTTTGCGATGGTGACTGACAGCTCATGTGATCAGCCACGAAGGTTTCCCGCCGCAGGTGGTAAGTCCAGGTGCCGATATGTTTAGGAGACAGGGCAGGAGGACACCTGTCACAAATGACGACATACAGACAGAATGCGATCCATTACTGACAACTCGTGTGGTAGAAGAGGAAGGATCCCAATCAAAAAATAACTCACGTGACAGAGGAAACAGCTTTCTGTGAATGGTAACTCATCTAATAGAGAAAGGTTTCCAGTCCTAAGTGAGAACTCACGTGATAGAGATTACATTTGTGGTAAGTTGGGTCTGGGTGTCTGTGGGGTGCGGGGACAAGAAGCACGAGGGAACGTGGCGCTCACGCCGCTCACTGTGCCGAGAGATGACCTCTGCCTCTGCTTGAGTTTCCCGCCAGCATCCACGAAACGTGTCTGCTCTTAACTGACCCCTGGAATGGTTCAAGGGACCAGTCCTTTCTCCCGACAGGGGGCTCCACCAACAGGCCGTCTTTGCTCCAGTGGCCTGGTTGGCTGATAGAGTCCAAACTGCTGGGTCTGCTTGGCCATCTGAAGGCTCCCAGGCCCAATCCGGCTTCCTCTCTGGTTGGGGCCCCTACAGCCTGGCGGGGAAGGTGCTCAGGCGGCAGGGACCGAGGAGGCTGACCGTCACCGCACCCGAGCTGTGGGGGGTGTGCCGGCCAGAGAGGTACGTGAAGTGCTCGGGGGAATGACAAATGCAAGGACGGTGGCACCGGGTGGTTGTGACTATGATGTGAGGACATCCTGCAGAGAAGGAAAAGCTGAGGCCAGCGGACAATGAGTGGAGAGGAGTGTGAGGGCCAGAGAGGCTCCAGACGCTCAGAGAAACACAGCTCATGCAGCAGAAAAGCGGAGAGTTCGGTGGTCCAGCACCCGGACACAAGGTGGTCGAGTGCCCCCAGGGGATCCCAGACCACGACCCAGGCACAGACACCTGTGTGAATGGGTCCCGAATCTAACTCCCCAGACCCGTGGACCTTCTGAGCCCGCAGAAGTGGCCCCCGAACTAGGGCTAAAGAGCACAACCTACCTGGGGACGTGCCGGGTCCCCAGGACTGAGCTGTAGAGGGAGCACCAGGGCCACAGCCCAGGGTGGCACCGAGGGAGCCGGAGGGGAAGATCTGTGAGCGTTCAGGACTTCAGGCGCTTTCTTGGGACACGGGGTCAGATTTCCCGGCCAAGACCCAAGGGATGAGTAAACCGGCCACTCAGGGGCCCTTGGAGGCCTAAAGACAGATGTGGCCACGTGGGGCCATGGCAGCCAAGGAAGGGGTGGCTGGGTCGGCAGGCCTGTGACGGCAGGGGCCAGGCAGCCGTGGGGGAGAGCTCACCAGAGCCACCTGCTTTTCCCTGCTGTGTGCGTTGGGAATGAAGCAACACGCTTAACATCGGGTCCCTGCCCAGTGGTGAGAGCCATGCCAGTGGGGAGAGCAGGGGGCAATCTTGGAACTGACCCCCCACGACGGTCTCCCAAAACCAACACCAGGTGGGAAAGGGTTCAGGGGTGTGCCCTTCCCACCTCTGCTCACTCTCCGCCTGGTCCCGTGGAAACCGGGACGCAGTGATGACCGTGGGCTCCCTCAGACATGGCTCAGAGGTGGCCCTCCTGGCCCCAGTCCCCACACCTCTGCTGCTGAGGCACGGTCTCGTGGCTACAGCGGTCCGTGGCTCATGCCCGCTGATTTGGAGGACTCAGAAAAGGGGCCCAGAAGGCGGTCACACACACACTGCCCTGCCTACAGGTGACCTCTCTCTCAGTTTAATCTCACGGCCCCTCCGGGCTTCCGGGGACAGCGCTCGGCGTTTCGCCCATGAGGAGTGGACTGCCCACCCCAGGAGCGCAGCTCTGTTTGCCCCTCGGACCCGCCCCTTGTGGGCAGGACGGCCCTGAGCCAGCGGGGTGTCTAGCGATGCCCGGCGACGTGCACCTGGGAGGTTTTGGCTGCTACCCACACAGTGCCCCCGACACAGCCCGTACCAGGGGACGAGCCCAGGACCCGTGTCCTCTGTCTCGGGGCCCATGTATGACCCCCTCCTCACACTTTGGCCCACCCATCTCCAGCAGGCCCCTCCGGATGGCCAAGTGGGTGCGATGGCCCACGGCCCTTCTCCTACACACGCCTAGAGAACTAGGTTCCGAGGAGGAATGAGAAGCTGGGAACACTCATGCCCCGCTGCCCCCTCCCCTGCACGGAAGTTCATACTCACGCACAGCCCCAGGCTCAGACATGCACATGGACACACGCGGCACGTGGGGAAGACAGAAGGGACCGCAGAGCCTAAGAGGGACACGTGGCAGGGTTGGTGGCCTTCGCTGACCACGCTGTCCACCCCGGGGCGCCGGCTGAGCCCCGGCACCCCCTCCTGTGCCACCACCCGGGGCAGCGCCACCCTCTAGGGGCCCTTGGGCGGATGCATCAGATGCACCCACAGAACCTCTGGAACCCACCTTCTGGGAAACTGGTCTTGGTCTGGTGGCCTCCCGCGCTTAGATCTCGTTTTCTGCCCGCAGGGTCTGGCTCTGGAGCCCCTGCCCCCGCCGTCCCCAGTCCCTCGGGCTTCCCTTCCCCCTGCCTGTCTCCCTTACCCTGTCTTTCCCCCCATCTGCCCCGGCCCAGCCCCTGTCTCCTTCCTTCCATCCAGGCACCTGGACACCAGGCATTTCAGCAAAGTCGAGATGAGGTTGTCTCAGGGTCCCCCACTCCTAGAGCACGGTGCGCCCCTCTTCTCCTGACCCCGGTGCCCACAGACACCGCTTTTACCCCCTTCAGGGCTTGAGGAGGCCAGAGCCAGGCTCCAGGTTCCAGATGCGGCTCTTGGTGTCATTCCCATAAATGGTCACAGTCCCTTTTGACACCTCAAGGCATGAAACAGGCTAAAAGCTACATAATCACGGGAATGTCTCAATAGAATCCACATCGTCGGAGTGGAGACTCAACATGAAAAGTTCTGGTGGAATACGCTTTAATACTTAAAAAGCTCTGTAACAAAAGCCAACGTGGTCTTCAAAACGTGTACAAAACATGAGCGTGAAATCGATTTGAGCGTCAGGTAAGCGCAAAGCACATCCTGTGAGGTGCGCCAAGTTCCGGCCAGCTTGCCGTAGCGGGTGACGTGCCACCGCGCGCAGCCGCAACGCTACTGCAAAACGACGGGCAGGAAACCGCGCGACGCCGCCTGTCCTGGGGCCGAGCTGCGTGGCACACACTCACCCGATCCCCAAACTGCACCTTTCTCACAAATAGCACCTTTGTGCGAAGCCCACTCTTCCTGAATTGTTTTCTCCATTTCTAGAACATAAGAATAGGTTTTCTCTTTTTACTCATTAGTCTCTGAACCGTTTGCACCAAATAAAAGAGGCTCAGGTCAGAGAGCAAAGGCCACCTCATATTTCAGTGACCCAGATGTTTTTAACACTGGGATTACATTCTTATTTAAGACAATGTAGTTTTTTCTTTTGCTTCTTAAAGCCTGTGTTCATGGCCTATTTTAAACCAATTTTGTCAGCATTTTGCATCTGTCTAGAGGCAGGATGGAGTGAGCACACCTAGAGAGCAGAACTTGAATCATCTTTTGAAACAGTGAAAATGACAGGCCGATTCGTCTTAAAAACACGTCACATACGACACACTGCTTTGAACACCACTCAGCCTCGTGGGCTTCCGGCCCGGGCAGAGCGTTCGGAGACTTCTGGGCAGCGACGTCACCTGCCGACTGTGCCCACGATCACGGTGGGGTCCGGATCAGACGCAAGACGAGAGCTGCTTCTTCTCTTCGAACTGCTTGTCCACTGCCAGAGACAGGGCTCGAAGGAAGCCCTCGATGGTGACAGTGGGGGCCTGGAAGCAGACACGGGTACATGGGCCGGTCGTGCCCCCGGTGGGGCTGCTGGCCGGCACCCCCAGTATGGGGCAGGGCAGGGGACTCCGAGGTCCTGCTCCGCGCGAGTCCATGGAGGGCCCAGTGTGAGCAGAGGTGTGTGAGATGCCCGCAGGCCACCTCCTTGCTTCAGAGGCACCGAGGCCCTCCCGCCCAGAAGCCCATCGCTTAGGCATGGAGGTGAGTCAGATCCGTAACGGTGTTACGTGCAACTCCCCGCGAGGCCAGGCCCCGCCACACAGAGTGGTGGTGGGGGGCACAGAGCGCTCAGAGGCAGGGGCGGCCACGGCGGACTCACCTGGACATACAGCGCATGAGCCAGAAAAGGGAGCTTTCTCAGGACGCGGCCGCTGAGACCCTCGCTCTTCCTGCGAACAGAACCACGCTTGGGGACGGTTTCCCTCATCTCCGAAAGTCCCCTCCCCTATAGCTGGCCTCAAGGTGGGCTGGTGGCCCCTGGTCCTCAGCTCCTGCCCCAGGCGGGACACGATGCTTGCCGCCCTGAGCTGCTAGCCGCCCAGGAGAGGCACACACGACATGGTGGGCACGCGGCCAGTGGCACGGATCCCGAGGAAACCAGGCTGGTCCCCATCGACTATTTTTGTCCAAGTGTCAGAACTGCCCTCTTCTGCCTCATCTTGACCAGTTTCAATCTCTTCAAGAGATAACCCGAAATATAGTTTCTTCAGGCTATCCCTTTGTTCAAAAGCTTCCACAAGCCTCACGGCTTCAGGATGAAGTTCAAACTCTGGTCACAACGTGGCCTCTGGGCCGCCAGCACCACCACCTGATCTCTGCCGTACAGCCCACAGGAAGTCCCCCACGGCCTTCCCCAGTTCTCTCCAGTTTGTCCAAATTCTAACTGTCCTTCACTCCACTGCAACTGTGCTCCACTCCATCTCCCCACCTTCCCTTCCTGCCACCCTGGTCACCAAAGCCATGTGGGAGGTCGACCACGCTGCCAGCCACAGGCCCCCAGCACGCGTGCAGCCACTGGCGCTCAGGGGCCGAGCGCTCCCTCCTGACGCCTAGGGCTGCCGGGCCGCGTGCTTTCTCTGACTTCCCGAAGCACCAAGCACAGACCCTTGCCGCTGTGTTCTCTGCTTACTCAGACAGAAGCTTCCACTTTTTCCTTCTCGTCGATTCGTAAAAATTTAACAAATGCCGTTTAAGAAATCAGGACTACGTCACGAGAGCCTCATCTGGATATCTATCTTTTCAGAGAGAAACACAGCACTGCTTTTTACTTTCTAACGGTGCCTGTGGGAGGGTGGCGGACCTCTACGCTCTGGCCCAGGAGCCTGGGGCCAGGGCGGTCGGGCGCTCTCAAAGCTCTCCCAGCGCCCGTGTGACAGACGCTTCGGGGTCCCAGTCCCTGTCCTCTGACCCCAAACCACGACCCTAGGCTGCTACAGTCAGCTACAACCGCCCCTGACCACAACAAATGCACTTTTCTAGGTTATAAAGATGAAGGCAGTGCACACCTTGAAATTTCACTCAAAAGGAGACTCAACCTTGACACGTTGTTTTCAATGAAGCCAATCATCTCCAGCTCCCGGAGGGTCAGCAGCTGCTGGCGAGGGTATATGATCTGACGCTGGAGACAGACACAGGGCGTCACGGCGCGGTTCACGGGCAGAGTGCACACTGTCGGCCACGCGGCAGCAGCCCGTTTCTCAGAAACATGCCCTCCCCCAGAAAGGCGAGCACGGCCACGCCAGGACGCAGGCCGCTCCCCTCTCGCTCACACGCACGTCCCCGCTCCTTCGAACGCAGGTGAGAGTACGGGTGACAGGACACGTCTCGGAGACTAGTGGGGACCCAGCCTCTTCTGTGCTTTTGATCAAGACGTGTCTTCACTACGTGTCAGGGCAGAGAGGGACTCGGAGGGGCTGAGGCCAGCCCGGTATTGGGTTTCAAAGGCGTATCACAACCCAGGGAAGCAGAGTCGAGCTCAGGAATCAGGACTTGGCCTGCCTTTCAAGGGCGGGGGGGGGGGGGGGCCTTTTTTTTTTTTTAGTATTTATTTGAGGGAGAGGGAGAGGGAAAGAGAGAGAGAGACAGACAGACAGACACACAGAATCCGAAGGAGGCTCCGGGCTCCTAGCTGACGGCACAGAGCCCGACGCGGGGCTCGAACCCGCAAACCATGAGATCATGACCTGAGCCGCGCAGGCGCCCCTTCATTTGTTATTTTTAAGACAAGACCGTTGTGTGGCAGGTGGCACAGCCTGACCCTGGATCTGGACTTCATTCCCTTGTGAGCCACGTGGCTGTACACGGGAGGCACTCTGCCAAGAAGCGGCACCTGACAGGGCGCCCAGGGACCAGCACTGAACGACTTCTAACGTGAACTGCTCTGACTTAGTGACCAGGAGAGAACGGAGAACAAACAGCTTTGTCCGCACGTTTTGGAGGTCTGGTGAAGGCTGTGAGTAAATTTAAGCAACAGGTTTATGCCAGGAGTGTTCTCACCTTCCTGAGCCTCCCTGGGTCCCTGCAGCCTCCCCGGGACTGCCCCCCGCTGCCCCTCCGGGTGCACGCGACAACCGCGGGCTCCTGATGGAGTGGGCCAGGCACACGCCGACAGCCTTCAGGACTGGCCAAATTTCCACTCCGTCATCGGAATGGCTTAACTTCCTGCAAACCGGTTGAGAACCCCTGTCCCACACGCTCAGCTTCTAGAAAAAGTTCGTACGTTAACTGGCGAAACATCTCCCGGATGCGCGGCACAAGTAGGAGCGTGACCACCGTCGGGATCCCATCACGCTGACTTCTCGGCACCGACACTTTCCGGAGCTCACCTGGGACCTCAGGTCAAGGCTCCCCGGGGCCGCCACTTTCTCCGTGCCGCAGCAAAGTGGGACGGGGTGCACACGCCAGACCAGCCCTCCCATCCCTGTCAGGGGCTGTGTGATCCCCGCCGAAGCTCTGTGGCGCCGGGCTGGGGGTCGATCCCACCCCCGCCATCCTGTTACGACAACGTCACGCCAACGATCACCACGTAAATCCCCGTCCGTCGGTTGGCTCGGTTACTGCCTATCTCCCAGAATCAGGGTTCAGGAACGCTCCCCTGGGGGAAGGGACTGCCTGCCTCGGGCCTGCTGTGCCCAGTGCCCTGGACTCCTAACACCAGGTTCTGCCTAGAGTGATTTACACCAGGCCCACTGGGAGCGCGCTACCTCGCCCACTGCTGTTGTGCTCACTGCTCACTAGAACACGGGACTGAAGGGACGTTAATGCCGTAGCTAATGATACACTGTGAACGGCAACCCGGGCAGGATGACCCCTCTGTGAACTATGACCTCCAGTCAGGAGGACGTCCCTGTGAACCGTGACCTCCAGTCAGATGACATCCCTGTGAACTGTGGCCTCCAGTCAGGTCTCCCTACGAACTAGGACGTGTCCGGCAGGTTTCCACGCCCCTCCCGGCAGATCGATAGATCACATGATCACAATCATCATTTTGCACTAAAAGAGCAAAAATATAAAGTCGGTGGCCGTAATTTCTTTTTTTTTTTAACTTTTTTTTACATTTATTTATTTTTGAGAAACAGAGTGAGACAAAGCGTGAGAGGAGGAGGGGCAGAGAGAGAAGGAGACACAGAATCCAAAGCAGGCTCCAGGCTCTGAGCAAGCGGTCAGCACAGAGCCCGATGCGGGGCTCGAACCCACGAACCGTGAGATCATGACCTGAGCCCGAGTCGGACGCTCAACTGACTGAGCCACCCGGGCATCCCAATAGTTTCAACTACCAGCTCAACCTACGAAACACACCAACTGCAGTTTTCGACCTAAGATGGTTAATACCACGTTCAAGTAACTCATCCCGTCTCGGAATTGGCCACTAAGGACACACGAGAAGCCCGGTTGGAAGCAAAAACGCCCCGTACCTTCATCAGTTCTTCCAGACAGGAGAGGTAGATTTTGAAGATGGCTGCTGCAGAGGGCGGTCCGATGTACTGCCTGATGTCAGCCCTGTCCACGAAGGCCACGTCGATCCTCTCCGTGATGTTGGAAGTGGTCAGAATCACCACGTTGCAGTGCCTGGAGGCAGAGGAGTGAGCGCCAGTCGGCCGGTGCCTAGTGATTCCATCACCGCCCCCCCCACCCCCGTCCTCGAAGGTTCAGGATTCAGCCAGCGTCTCAGCCGGCTGCACCCCACGTCCCACACCTGGCCTAGGAGGCCTCCTGAGGCCCACACCTGAGTGCCTGCCGGGCCCCCAACTCCCACCAGGCTCTCTTGGATTCAACACAGGGCGCCAAGGAGAGGTTGCTCCTGTCTTCCAGCAGGTTGTCCCAGACCCCCGCTTGACTGTTCCCTCTCTTCCATCAACCGTGGCATGACGAAACTCTCACTTTTTCTTTTTTCTTCCTCCCCCCGCCCCCAATTTTATTTTTATCTCTAGAGACAGGGAAAGTGTGTATGTGCAGGGCGGGGGGGGTGAGGGGGGATAGAGAGAGGGAGGGAGGGAGGGAGGGAGGGAGGGAGAGATAGAGATAGAGATAGAGAGAGAGAGAGAGAGAGAGAGAGAGAGAGAAAATCCCAAGCAGGCTCCATGCTCAGCTTGGAGCCCAGTGCAGGGCTTGATCCCACGACCCGAGCCAGTATCAAAAGTCAGACACTTAACCGCCTGAGCCACCCAAGCACCCCCGGAGCTCTCACTTTGTGTGCAGCGCCCTGAGCACCCCATCGACCTGCCAGGGCACAGCCAGCTGAACACTCGACGTGCAGCTCTCGGGACTCCCACACGCCGTGGAGCTGAGGTATTTATCCTGTTTACGGGCTGCTTCCCCTTTAGCTTCCAAAGGACAAGAG
>NW_026059507.1:0-54959 GCF_023721935.1 Panthera uncia
AAACAACTTTTTTCCCCCTGAAATTCAAAATTAACTGAGCATTCTGTACTGTAGCTGGCAACCCTACCAGGAACAGAACTGCTGTGTTGAGTAGGTAATATTTAACTCTGTGCGAAATTACAGTATATTCTTCTTTAAAAAAAAAATACAAGGTGGCTATTCCATTTTACACTTCCACTGAAAATATAGGAGTGATGTGGTTTCCCCACAACTTTACCATCTTGTTTTTTTTCTGTCTGTGGGGGTGTACTAATAGTATGCCATCATATTCTCAGTGTGCCCCCATTCTAGTGAAGGGAATGGTGCATATAAGAGAGTCCTGAGGCATTCTGGAAGTTAGCAATATAATTGAAAAATCTGTTGTCATTACTCCATCAAGGTATAAATGGAAAAACGAGACACTGAAAAGTCATAAGGGTAACAAGGAACTGAGGATGTCACTCACTGCAGGCAAGAACTGAGTGAAGATAAAATAAAATAAAACCTGTGGTCTTCCATGAGGCAGCAGAGGGAGAAAGAAGAATGAAGAGGGAGAATGAAGCAAAGCATGTGGTGTGGGGGAGGCAGAGGGACTCCATCTCAAGCACAACACTGGGGTAAGAGGCTTGAGGTTGATGTGGTGCAGATGCCAGAAAGCAGAGGTGCTTTAAGCCAGTGGTTCTGAATGTGGTTCCCAGATCATCATGGGCAGCAGCACTTTGGAATGTTAGAAATGCGCATTCTCAGACCCCTCCCTAGACCCAGGGGAAGGGTAGGGTGCAGTGTTTGTTTTCACATGCCCTCTAGGTGACTCTGATGCAAACTCAAAGTTTAGATCTCCTGCTTCAAGCCTAAACCTTTCCCATCTTAGTTAATTTGATCCTTTGTTAGCCTATGCCATCAAATCTAAGATGTTATTAATTATAAAATCATTTTGTGTATCACTTTGAAAGAAAAGGTGATTTGAGAAAGTGTTAATTGCAAAGTCCTCTCTATTTCAGAGATGTTAAATGTGGGGGAAATGTGCATATTAGAATCAATGAAATATGTCATTCCTGATTTACTAGGACAGAAGTGTCAGGATCAAAGAGAGAAGAGGGAAGTTGTCCAATAAGATGCAGGTAAGGGTTAACCTTAAAGAAGTGAACCCTTGCTCACATGGCAAGTTCACATCCTGTAGCAAGGTTTTGACCATGAGGTCATGAGCTCAGTATTATTGGGAAACATGGAGTGGAGGTAGGAGAGCCCACCTGGTCTAGAACACTGAAGCATAAAAGTCTCGCATGAGACCAAAGGTCAAGGTCAAGTAGTAGGGCATTTTGGCACATAAACCACCTACTGACACAGCCCTTCTAGACTTACACCTGACTCAGAGGGAGAGGAGGTTGGCAGCAAAACTCATTCTCAGACTGACATCTCCAAAAGGCACAGAGTGCGGAAAACAGCATATTTCTGTGGCCTCTCTGAAGATCCCACAACTGAATGTGAAACGTGATGTTATTTTCTGATCCTAGGGCTGTGGGGAGCTAGACTCCCCTTCACTCTGATCTGTGAAGACCTGACAGAGCACATGTCATTCTGGCACTCTGGGCATCAGGAAGTACATCCACCAGATGTCTAGGGGTGAGAGGATAGTGAAGAAAAACGTGACAGACACCACCACAAAGTAATCAGATGGGAGATTCCTTCTCTGACCACTACCTGAGAACATTCAGACCTTGCTGGAAAGAATTAGAAGCAGCTGGCATGAGAACTCTGTGCTTTCAGACTGAAGAAAACTCAGTGGCAGTGTGCCATTCTAGATACACAGCCAACATCAGGCTCTGGGGCCTCACCCACGCCACCTAGTGTGACCTGGAAGAGATTTCTTACCCTAAGGAAATAATGCCACCATAAGTCAGTCCAGAGGGTAAGGTGTTAAGTCCCAGGCAAGATTTCTGATCCATTCTCCCCCAATTGACCATGTGGGTTCAAACAATCTTAATCAATTGCATTTAATCATAGCTAAATTATTTCATTTATTCAAAGAATATTCTTGTAGCACAAGTAGTTCATACATTATGCACCTTCAGCCACCTGAACCCCAAACATTTCATTCTCTAATATGGTACTCCAAACTTAGTGGCTTGGAAAGCTAAGTATCTGGGAATTGGATAGGCACAGTGGGTGATTCTCAGGGTCCCATAAGCAGGTGAAGTAAGGGGGTTTCCAGGCTGGAGTTGTCTTAAAGGTTTCCTCACTCACTCACTTACATGTATGGAGATGATTCTGGGATTTAGGGGCATGTTGTTGCCTAGAACATCTTCATGTGACCTCTCTGTGTGGCAAGGGCTTTCTCACAGCCTGGCAACTGGATTCCATGAGAAATTTTGAAAAAGATAGAGCCAAGTTATACTTCCTCTTGTGACCCCAGCGTCATCGAATTCTGTTCAAAGTGAATCATTGAAGCAGTTCACATTCAAAGAGAGGGAATTTAACTTTTTTATGTTTATTTATTTATTTTAATAGAGAGAGAAAGCACAAGCTGGGGTGGGGCAGAGAGAAGGAGAGACAGAATCCAAAGCAGGCTCTGCACCATCAGCACAGAGCCCCTCAGCTGGGCTCAAACTCATGAATGGCGAGATCATGGCCTGAGCTGAGATCAAGAGTCCTAGGCTTAAAGCATAAGAGACTCTTAAAAAATGAGAACAAACTGAGGGCTGATGGGGGTGGGAGGGAGGGGAGGGTGGGTGATGGGTATTGAAGAAAGCATCTTTTGGGATGAGCACTAGGTGTTGTATGGTAACCAATTTGACAATAAATTTCATATATTAAAAAAAAAAAAAAGATTCCTAGGCTTAACTGCACCAACCAGGCAGCCCTCAAGGAGAGGGAATTTAGATTCCATCTCATGTAGCAAGATGTGTTAAATGATTGTAGGACATGGTTTAAAGTCACCACAGGTTTTTTAAAAAATATTTTTAAAACTTTTTAATGTTTAATTTTAAGAGAGAGGAAATTTAGACTCCATCTCATTAGGGAGATGTAAGACATGGTTTAAAGTCACCACAGGTTTTTTAAAAATATTTTTAAAAATTTTTTTAATGTTTATTTTTAAGAGAGAGAGAGGGAGACAGTGGGAGCAGGGGAAAGGTAGAGAGACAGGGAGACACAGAATCTGATGCAGGCTCCAGGCTTTGAGCTGTCAGCACAGAGTGCGACACGGTGCTCGAACATGGGGCTTAAGCCCATGAACCATAAGATCATGACCTGAGCTGAAGTCTGGCACTTTAACCCACTGACCCACCCAGGCGCCCCAGTCACCACAGGTTTTAAAAAACCTTGTGCATCATACCTCCATAAGGATAACAAAACGGGGTCATGGGCTAGGGCTGTGCTGCCCAGAATGTACATATTTAGAGAGTCTGACTTACAGATATCATCAGATCTGTGTTTTCTGCAAGATTCTACAGAATACAAAGGCTGCCATTAAACATGACAGGGGTCATGACAGTAGTCTCTCACTCTGGTCTGTTTGGGCACATGTTGTGGTCACTTTCCCAATCATTAATAAGGCAAAAGAAATGTGTGTCATCCACTATTTGCCATATTTTGCACAGCAGCAGGAAGTGGGCAAAGGGCTCCTGTCCTTGGTAAGGTTTATAGTGGGGCTGAAAATGTTCTAAGTGGCTAAATGGGCTTCTGTATAACCCCTACAGAACCGAAGGTCATCACAGGAGGCATCTGTGTGCAGGACAGGTATTAAATCTAAAGAGACATATCCTTACTTGTTGCCACTTTTGACATTTCCTAACTCTCTGACCCTAAATTTGACTCATGAGGCAGGCCTTTCCCTGGTAAGAGGGGCCACTCTCTAGGATAGTGAGAGTAAATGCCTGTGGCCTGTGTTGTCACCCCCTCCCTCTGAATTCTTGGCAAACAGTACTTAGCAGGTCATTTTTTTTCTTTTTGGTGTGCCCCAAGGTGTGTGTGTGTGTGTGTGTGTGTGTGTGCGTGTGTTTGTGTGTGTGTGTGTGACAGAGAAAGAAAGAGTGAGAGAAAGAGGAAGAGTAAGAGGAGAAGGGGGGGTTGGAGGATGGGGAGGGGATTGGGTAAGAAGAGGGGAAAGGGGAGAGCTCAAAGAAAAAGAAGAGGAGCAGGCCATGGACAGAAAATTCATTGGGAAAAGAATGAACATGCTTTGAGCAGGTAACTTAACTTTTTGGAATCCAAATTTACTTAGTTGTTAAAAAAAAAAAAAAAAGATCTGAGCCTACCTGTGGATTTCCTGTGTGAATTAAATGAGTGGCTAAGGGATTTGTTTTGGAAGTAGAAGCTATTGATGTCATTTGCAACCAGCACCACCCCTGAGAGGGGGCAGTAGAAGCCCCAAAATGCACAGCCTTTCCGTAAAGAAAGCTTCTGGCTAAGGGATTCCAGTGTAGAAATAGCTGGCATTTCCCATCCTCTGGGGGGATTCAGATCCAGTGAAAACATCCAAGGCTGAGCTGCCAGCCCCTCTGTCTATCTCTCAACTGAATATGTGTCTTTCTTTCCTTAATTACCTCCCTGGGGGCTGAGCATACTAGTTCTCAAGCTAAAAGGCCTGAGAACTGAAAAATGGGAATTTTAATGAAAAAGCAACCAGTCTTCAAGCGGTACTTTTTCATAATAAGGACTTGATGCATGCCCTTTACCTATTTATAACTCCTGTTCCAGTCCTATTCTTCTAACAGCATCTTTTTGGGGTTCTGTTGAAAAAACATTTTCTGCAGAAGCAGAACTGAGAGAGCAACAAGGAATTGATGAATCAGTTGTTTTTGTTGATTTGTTGTCTTGTTTTCTTAGGTGGGTTGGGGGTTGCAGGTAGAAGATAGAGATGGGCAGAAGCAAGTCTGCCAAATTCCAGGCTTTTAACAGACATGGCCAAGAAAATGTCAGGCCCAGCTTGGCAGCCAGAGGACACAGGGCCAGGCAGCCCTCTTGCTGCCAGGTAGGCACCCAGCTGTGACCCCCTTACTATCAAAACCTTCCTAGTCTGGACCCCAGTGAGCAATGATGAAGATTTTTTTCCTTGACTACACTCTGTTCAGGCCGCTCTGAACTTTTCAAGTAATCATCAGCTTTTTGACTTCCATGTTTATCTCTGCATTGTTAAACTTTAGTAAGAATCCTGCTAAGTTGTTTTTAACTAGGATCCTCCACCTCGACCAGACCACCCTGCAAAGCTGATTACCTTTGATGTCGAATGAGTTTCCTTATCTCCTACTATCCTCCAGGTGAGATCTGATCACAATAGCCTGTCTCTAGCAAAAATCCTGTTAGGTCACTTTAGCCAGAATCCCGCCTGCCCCTGATGTTTTCTTATAGAAATTTTTTATAAGATTCCTACCCTGATCCTAGGTTATAAATCCTCTCTTTCCCAGGCTGTATTCAAGGTTGAACCCAGTATCTCTCCCCCACTGTAAGACCCCATTGCAGTGGTCCCTGCACCTACCATAATGGCCTCCTTTTAATAAAGTTGGCCTTATTGTGCTTTAACAGGCATCGTGAATATTTTTTGTCCTTGAACAGATTTTTTTTTCTTTAATGGTAGAGAAAGACTCTTAGAAATGCTCTAAATCATCTATTCCAATGGCATCTGTTAACAGACATAGAACCTCGGTTATAGAGTAGGGAGAGGTAAACCCAAGATTCCTTGGCTGCTTAGATGAAGCTCTTGGTTTGGAAACCATATCCAAACTCCAAGTGTAGGAAAGATACTTGAAAACAATAAAAAATAACTAACATCTAAAAAATATTCACTTTATAGAAGCCTTGTGCTAAGTATATTAGACCACATAGGTCCTTTTAATAACTCTTTGTGGTAACCATATGCATTAACCTCATTTCATACAGGAGGAAACAAAAACAGAAATTTTAAAGCGATTGCCCATGTTTAGATGCTGCTCAGTAAGAAGGCCAGGATTATTCCAGTGGTTTGTGCCAGAACTTGCATTTGTATCCCATGTAGTGTAATGATAGTCATAATAACAGCTACTATTGCTGATATCCTGGTATGGCAGGCTGTATACCAGGGCCCTATATACCCTATCTCATTCAGTCTTTACATCAGCCCTGTAACATGCACTTTTTACAAATGAGAAAAATGGGGCTTAAAATGTAAAATCTAAGACCTTCTTCCAGTTACTTATTTTTCTTTAAGTTTATTTATTTATTTTGAGAGGGAGAGAGAGTGAGCATGAGCAGTGAAGGGGCAGAGAATGAGGGAGAGAGAATCCCACGCAGGTCCCTCGCTGTAAGTGATGAGGGCCTTCAACCCATGAACCATGAGATCATGACCTGAGCTGAAGCCAAGAGTCAGATGCTTAACTAACTGAGCCACCCAGGTGCCCCTCTTCCACTTAGTTCTGACGCTCCAGAATAAGCAATGTCCCGGGACGGCAATGGCACATATCTACATCACTTTTTTCATTTCTGCATGTGTTTCTTGTTTCTTTGTTCTCAGTTGTACATGAAAATCTCTACTCCAGAAACAGTCCTTTGAGCTGTTTTCAGTCTTGTGGAATCAAGGAAAATAAAGCTTTTAAAAAATGTATCACTACACATCTAATGTGTATCTAGTTTAAGTTCTTTTTTAGATTTGGCTTGAAACACCAAGCAGAATAATCATAGCCTATTTGGAACATCAAGAAATGAGATAAAGTTACTGAACAGGGTAAGAAAAGAAATGTCCTGTTGTATAATAAATTTGTCTGGCCTGTCTTCAGTTCTTGAGAGGTAACCTCTAAGTCCTTAGAATTACATGAGTTATGGGAGTTTTTGTTATTCATGGTGGTCCCCTCAAACCCTAGACACTTGAGTTTATGCTAATGGGGTGACTTATGGTGAGGCCTTAGATAGTTTCAGAATGGGAAGTGGCCATACCACAAAGACCAGCCATGTGATTGGAGGGTTGGGGCTTTGAGCCACTAACATCATCCCCATGGGGAGAGGCAGGGTGCTGGGGATTGTGTTCAATACTATGAGCAATGATACAGTCAATCATGTCTATGTAAATATTCTGGATACCAGGACACAGGTGAGCTTCTCTGATTCATGAAATGTATTGGTGTTAGGAGGGTGACACACCCAGAGGACACAGAAGCTTTGTGTTTGTGATCCTCTCAAACCTCACATTGTGCACCTCTCCTTTTTGCTGGTACAAGTTTATAACTCTTTATTGTAATAAAACGGTAACTTTAAGTAGACTATGTGAATTGTTCTAGCATATTATCAAACATGAGGAGAGGTAGGAACCTCACATTTCTAGCTATTTGGTCAGAAATGTGAGTTTGAGGATAGTGTCTGCAGTGAGAGGAGTCTTAAGGAGAACTGAGCCTTTAACCTATGAAGTCTGGTCTCACCATGGGTAGTTAGTGTCAGAAATGCATAGCATCTCCATTTCCTCCCAAATTAGAGGTGGGAAGAGCCTCTCAGAACAAAGGACAAAGGCTGAAAGTTCACCTTCCATATATCCTAGAGATATTGTCTCCACTACAATAACAAGGTTGTGAAGAACTAATAGAATTAATGTAGATAATGAACACAGGATGCCTGGGTGGCTTAGATCGACTTTTGGTTTTGGTTCAGCTCATGATTTCGTGGTTTGTTGGTTCAAGCCCCACGTCAGGCTCTGTGCTGACAGTCCAGAGCCTGGAGCCTGCTTCAGATTCTGAGTCTCCCTCTCTCTGCCCCTCCCCCACTCACACTCTGTATCTCTCTCACTTTCTCTCTCTGTCAAAAATAAACATTTTTTTAATGTAATGAATGCTATATGCTTAATAGATTTCCTAGCATATAGGAGACACTTAAATACTGGAGTAAGAAAAAGTTGATCAACTCCATAGCATAGTGAAGATAGTTTCTCCTAAAATTCTGTCAAAGACCTCTGTGTAAACTTGTTTCACTCTGGAGCCCAAAAACTTCAGTCCATCAGAGAGAGGGATCCAGTGTCTATTAGGGAGAATGGGAGGTGGGAATCAGGAGATCCCTCATGACACAATGGGGTGCTGCTTCACAGGTATAGCAAAGGTGAGAACTAGATTGCAAAAGCATACAGCAAGAGTGTTGAGGTTGTAGATAAGAGTATGAGAAACTCCCTTCAACCCTTGACTAAAGAGAGAGCACAAAGGTAGGGCGGTGGCTTGAGATAGGAAAGAAATCACATCTTAGTTCAAATATTTCCAGGAAAAAGACTGACTGGATCTCATTATACTGTATTCAAGTGATTTCCACAAGTAACAGACTTTAACAACTCCAAAATTGTTTTCCTATGGGATGACAAATTCCTAAATTATTTTGCAATGAAGTGATGCAAATCTAGCCTCCTACAAATCTGGAGCAACCATGACTAGAATTTTTTGTTCAAGTCCCAAGGAAGAAATGAAATCCCAGTAAGTGGCAATTGCTGGTCACATGTCAGATGTCTCCCAGGCAAGAATTACTAGTCTGATTTTATAGGTGGTAACCCTGAGGTTTGAACAGTCTCCTTTCTATGTTCCCAATGGCAAAGGCAGTTAGTGGAAGGGTCTGTTAAATTTCTTTCCAACTTTCCACTACCTCACCGTATTTCCCTAGAGTTGGTAGGAGGAGATTTGGATATCTGAGCAATTAATTCAGATTCTTCAGTCCATGAGGAAGGAAGAAGAAGGTTTATAGAATTGTGCAGAACATAAAGAAGAAAACATGGATTTGTCCCAAATCTTAGAGTTCCTACTGGTAATTCTGAACTTGCCAAAATAATCATTTCCAAGAATTTTCAGAATCCTGAAAACACTAAGAGATTTAAGCTATTTTTCTAAACATATTGATAACTGAATTACCTATAATTGTTAAGGAAAATGTTTGTGTTTGAGCTAGACTCCTAAACTGTTGCAAGAGTCATGAGCATCCACATGAGGTCTTATGTAAACTATTTCTCTGCCCCACCCACAGATGGGATTTTTAACTGACAGGACCAGTTAAATGTAGGCGTGGGTAGTCCAAACTCAATCTGTTTATATGCAGCTTAAATGCTCTGGCTTTTGCATTTAATACCTACAAAGAATTAAGTATGAGAGAATATTTAGTACTTTTCATATCTAATGCTAACTTTCCAGTAAACTCTTTACTTTTTCATACATGTCTCAGGGGACCTGGCTAGTACGTTTCGTTTTAATCATGCCCAAGGTGTTGTCCAGCCATGGGGTTTGGTTCTGAGGCAGTTTGAAGGAAAAGATACTACATACAAAAGCTGGAGGAGGTGTCAAAGGCCATGTGCAAAGGCAAGAGTAGGACTGTGAGCCAGAAAGGTGTCAAGCCTCGGAGAGGACACAGGCAGACCTGACTGGTCAGGGAAGGTGGGGCCAAGCAGAAGCTCAGATGGCTGCTGCAAGTGCAAGGGGTTTTAGAGTCAAGCACACCCAGCTTCAAAATCCACACCTCTCTCACACCTGCTGAGTGCTGTAGTCACATTACCCAAGTGGCAGTATTTCATTCATTTGGCACATTCTATCCTCCTCTTTTTAACATTTTTAAATTTGGGATGTATCTTACTACTATAATAACCCTGACTCTTTTGCTTCTTACTCATGCATAAAAGTATGCCTTAAAATTGTTGGTATCAATTTAAATGAATAGGGGATCTTAACTCCAGTTTCCTTATATATAAAATGTGAGAGATGATACTTAGCTCACAGAATCCATAAGAGAAAAAAATAAGAAGATAATATATGAGATGACATGTGTGCCATAAACAAAAATCATACATATTATCATTATGTTATCAGTATCATAATTATTGAAGTGGCTGTGATTGACATGGCAGATTAGCTTAAAGGCCCCATTGTTGAGAGGGACACTTCTAACAACTTTACTCTTAACCTAAATTTTTTCTTTGTCACCTCTGAATATAGTCGGTTGTCCATCAGGTTTCAGATGAGGTCTCCATTTTTCCTCCATCCATCCACTCTCTAGATCCATCCATCCATCTACCCATCTATCCATCAAGTCATTGTATTACTGTTTATTGGGTTCTCCTTTTCATTTTCTTTTAATATTTAATCTCAAAACATACTTCTTCATCAAAACCAGTCTTCACAAGTCCATTTCAATTTCCTAATGAGAACAAGCAGCCTTTCCTTGTCTAACCTCTCTTGGCCCTTATAGTCGGTTATTTTATCACACGTCTTCTTTTGTCCCCCTCCAGATTGAATGAGGCCCTTTCCATCACCTTCTCAGAGAGTTCTTCTCTCAATGCCTATTTCTCATTTTAAGAAATAAGCCCTTAGACTAAAGATGAGGAGAAGTAATATCAGTGGCAGCTCTTTAGCGGAGAGAGGCACTGTTTGCCTGGTGCCTGGTGCATCCAAAATTCCTTCCCTGAGATGAAAGAGGAACTCTGCAGGAGTGTTCATAGGTTAATAGTCTGGAAGAAGAGGCAGTTGAGTAACTCATTCGGGAGTGCTATTACCTGAGAAAATGAAAAGAAATTAGAGAGATCCCCTTTCACCCTGACTTCTAGATTTTGAAACTGTCCAAAACAACCTCCATGGTGGGAAAATATCTGTAGGATGCATTTGACATTTGCAAGGAAGGACTCCCCCCCTTTCAAAAATCTCCAATTAAGCATTGCCTCCAGGGCCCCTTTTTGCATTTTAATTCTGAAAGTATTAAGTATGCTCTGTTACTCACTTGTAAAGACATTATGCAGGGGTAAAAGAGGAAGGAGAGAAGCTCTTACATTAAATACTTTCTCTATCACTGTAGCACTAGCAGCCTGTTTGCAACCATATTGGGTTGCAATTATAGATAGAGGCTTACTTGGGTTGGGAAGCCCATGAAAAACCCTAATCCAGAGTTTCCTAGCTTGTGGCTCCTTGTTGTATGGCTCTGTGGGATGATTGTATGCTCCATACTCAAGTAAGTCAAGAGATGTTAAAATGACTACAATTCCACAGGCATTTTTATTGCATAAATTTCTAGGGTTTTTAGCATTCCATTGTCCTTTTTAAACCTCTAGGAAGAAAATATCAAATATTTTGTAAACTTATTTGAACAATGGCCACTTTTCTGGCAGCCCCATTAGCATCCCCGAAGAGCAACATGGAAATGCTAAATAAGCCAACCCTGTACTTTTATAGATGAAAAAGCCAAGCCTGACCTTTAAGAAGGTACATTAGCTCACCAAGGTTGTACAAGTAAAGCAATAATGAAAACTCAACCATTACCATGCTCTACTCACTGGATAATCTGCTTTGTCAAACATAAATACACCTTATTTGAAGACACAAAGAATGGAGAAGAATATGCGTAATTCCCTAGAGATATGGTCAATAAAATAGAAAGATGGGGAAAATAAAAGAAAATTAAGGAATGATGTCCTGAGCCCTCTTTATGCTGAAAACTCTGAAGTCTTGCTTCTGTTCTTTGTCTTTTCCACTATCCCAAATCAAAGTACAGATCTCTTCTAATGGAACTTAGAAATAATGTCTTAGTTGGCTTCTTTGCTTTAAAATTTTCCTCAAAAATAGATCTACCCTATGACCCAGCAATAGCACTGCTAGGAATTTACCCCAGGGATACAGGAGTGCTGATACATAGGGGCACTTGTACCCCAATGTTTATAGCAGCACTTTCAACAATAGCCAAATGATGGAAAGAACCTAAATGTCCATCAACTGATGAATGGATAAAGAAATTGTGGTTTATATACACAATGGAATACTACGTGGCAACGAGAAAGAATGAAATATGGCCTTTTGTAGCAACATGGATGGAACTAGAGAGTGTTATGCTCAGTGAAATAAGTCATACAGAGAAAGACAAATACAATATGTTTTCACTCTTTTTTTTAAAAAAAATTTTTTTTCAACGTTTTTTTATTTATTTTTGGGACAGAGAGAGACAGAGCATGAACGGGGGAGGGGCAGAGAGAGAGGGAGACACAGAATCGGAAACAGGCTCCAGGCTCCGAGTCATCAGCCCAGAGCCTGACGCGGGGCTCGAATTCACGGACCGCGAGATCGTGACCTGGCTGAAGTCGGAAGCTTAACCGACTGCGCCACCCAGGCGCCCCTGTTTTCACTCTTATGTAGATCCTGAGAAACTTAACAGAAGACCATAGGGGAGGGGAAGGAAAAAAAGTTAAAGAGGGAAGGAGCCAAAGCATAAGAGACTCTTAAAAACTGAGGACAAACTGAGGATTGATGGGATGTGGGAGGGAGAGGAGGGTGGGTGATGGGTATTAAGGAGGGCACCTTTTGGGATGAGCACTGGGTGTTGTATGGAAACCAATTTGGCAATAAATTTCATATTAAAAAAATCCTCTTTCTAGTTTTCCCTATATACAATAACAACAACAGCTAACATTTATTGAACACTTACCATTTACAGGACTAAGAGCTTTACATGAATGATCTCAATTAGCCTCCACAACAGCCTTTTCAGACAGGTGTTTTTATTAGTTTCATTTTCCATATCAAAATATAGAGAGGTACATAGAGTTTAAGTAATTTGCCCAAGTTTACAAGGGTAGTAGGAGGTAAAGTGGGGATCAAATATAAACAGTCTAGTGCTTTGGATCATGAAGCATTTAATATTGATCTTCTAGCTTGGTTTCCTAAGGTCTCTCTTCTGCTGAAGAATTCTCCATCATTCTGTACTGCCTAAAGAATGTCTCATTGTCACCCTCAAGGTTCTTCACAGCTTGAGCCAATCATTCTTTTACCCATTTTCCTCCATTTATGGGCACCCAAGACTCACCACCACCAGGCTCCTACCCTTTTGTGGTACAGCATGACCCATTCCCAACCCCAGACTATTGAGCATTACTAGCTTTCTCACAACCTAATTTGCTTCCTCCATGTCTTGCCAGGCACAGTTTGGGTTCGGCCTCCTCCTTGAAGGTATAGCTGATAGCCTCTGTCCACATCAATATCATCCTTCTCTGAAATTCTGGTGCCTGAAGAAAATAATTCCTTTTATTTTACCCTCATGATATTACATTTGCTCATTCCAACAGTCTAGTCATTTATTTTTTCATATCTATTTTCCCCAAGCTAGACTCTACCCATCATGTGTGTGGTAGAGAATAAGCAGTCAGAAAATGTTTCCTTAATAAATCTATTAACTCCTACAGGATGTGTCATCATAGAGTCATATGATATACTGTAAGATTCAAATGAATTGACATAATGACACTACCACCATTTTTATTATGAGTGTCCCCATGTGCCAAATCTAGGATACACATACAGATAATATCAGTATTTTACAAAGGATACTGCTGAGTCTGTGAGATTGTGCTTGACTTGTGTCAGCAGAGTCAAAGTTTAGACACTAAGTCATTTAAATTTCAGTATGGTGCTTATTTATCTGTGTTCTGTCACTTCTCACACATAAACATTGTTCAACAATATCCTACTGTATCATATTTTGGGGGGCAGAAGGAGTGAAATGCACATAATAAAAAATTCACCATTCTAAAAACATCCAACTGTGATAAAATACACATGAGATAACATTTTCCATTATAACTATTTTTAAGTGTACAATTTTGTGGTATCAAGTACATTCACCTTATTGAATAGCCAACACCATGGGTAAACCTTGACAATATTATGCTAAATAAAATAAGCCAGTCATAAAGAATAAATACTGTGCCATTCCACTTATATTAAATACCTAGAGTAGTCAAACTCTGTACCATGAAACATTTACTCTCCATTTCTCCCTTGCCCTAACTCTTGGCAACCACCATTTTACTTTATGTCTCCATGAATTTCTCCATGAATTATATGTATATATATCAGATTTTTTTTTACCCATTCCTCCATCAATGCACACTTGTGTTGCCTCCTCTTTTTGCTATTATAAATAATACTTCTATGAAAATGGGTGTACAAATACTGGTTTGAGTTCCTGCTTTTTTGGGGGGGTCGATATATATGCAGAATTTAAATTGCTCGATATGGTAATTCTAGTTTTAATATTTTGAGGAATTACCATACTGTTTTGCACAATGGCTACACTATTTAATTTCCCACTAGCAGTGCACAGAGATTCCACATCCTTACCAACATACCTTATTTTCTGTTTTTTGTTTGTTTGTTACTTTATAACAGTCATCCTAATGGTTGTGAAGTGGTATCTCATTTTGAGATATTTTAAACTTTTGAGAAGTTTAAACTGTAAAATAATTCAGTGGTATTTAGTATATTCACAATATTGTGCAATCGTTACTGCTATCTATTTCTAGAATATTTTATTGCCTTAAAAGGAAATTCTGTGCCCATTGACATCAACTCCCTATTCCACTGATAAACGCTAATCTGCTCTCTATCTTTTGAATTTGCCTACTCTTGGCATTCATAAAAATGGACTCACACAATATGTGACTTTTGTATCTGGTTTCTTTTATTTATCATAATATTTTTTTTTTAATTTTTTTTTCAACGTTTTTTATTTATTTTTGGGACAGAGAGAGACAGAGCATGAACGGGGGAGGGGCAGAGAGAGAGGGAGACACAGAATCGGAAACAGGCTCCAGGCTCCGAGCCATCAGCCCAGAGCCTGACGCGGGGCTCGAACTCAGGGACCACGAGATCGTGACCTGGCTGAAGTCAGACACTTAACCGACTGCGCCACCCAGGCGCCCCTTTATCATAATATTTTTAAGATTCATCTATGTTATAGCATATATCAGTACTTGTGGAGGCAAATTTTGGGTCAACTTCGATAGGTTATAGTACCCAGATATATGTTGCTGAGATGTTATTTAAATGAAATAAACATTTAAATCGGTAGATTCTGCCTAAGTAGATTACTCTCATAATATGGGTGGGCCTCATTCAACCTGTTGAAGGTCTTAAGGAAGTGACTGACCTATCCTAAGAAAGAGGGGAATCTGACAGCACACTGTCTTCAGACACAAGTAGCAAAATTAACTGTGTGGCATTAAAGACATTCACATTGTTGGCAATCATCACCACCATCCTTTTCCATAACTGTTTCATCTTCACCCTGGGTCTCCAAATTTGCCAACCTACCTGCAGATTTTGGGTTTTCCATCTTGTGTAATTGTATGAGCAAATTCCCTTAAAAATTCTCTATCTCTATCTATCTATCTATCTAATCCTCTGGAAAATTATGAATACTATAGTACTATCTTCCTTTTTATGGATAAATAATCCATCATTGTATGAATATACTACATTTTCTTTATAGGTTCATCACTTGATAATCATTTTGGTTGTTTCTAACTCTGACTACCATGAATAGTGCTGCTATGGACCTCTCTGTACAGGTTTTTCTTTCACATTTGTTTTCAATCTTTTACAAAATATATACCCAGGAGTGAAATCACTGGGTTATATTTTAATTCTGTATATTTAACTTATTGAATACATCTAATTCGAGGCATCTAACTACCAACAATTTTTCTATAGAGTTTGCACCATTTCATATCCCCAATAAGAATATGTGGTAACTCCAATTTATCTACCAATAAGTCAAAAAAAGAAATAAAAAGGGAGATTATAAAATACTTAGAAATGAACAAAAATAAATGCACATTATACCAAAACTATCAAATGTGGTGAAAGCTGGGCTAGAGGAAAATTTATAGCAACAAATATCTGTTTTTTTTTTTCAATGAAATCTCAAATCAATAATCCATCCTTATACTTTAAAGAACTAGGAAAAGAAGAGAAAACTAAACACAAAAGTAGCACAATGAAGGAACTTGTAGAATGGAAATAAATGAAAGAGAGTAGAAAAACAATGACAGAATCAACAAAACCAAAAACTAGTTTCTTGGAAGATCAACAAACTTCACATACTTATTTTGATTGTTTGATTGACAAAAAAAAAAAAAAAGAGAGAGAGAGAGAGAGCAGACACAAATAAATAAAACCAGTAATGAAAGTGAGAAAATTACTGCCAATGCTATAGAAATAAAAAATATATGAAAAATACTATGAACAATTGTACAGCAACAAATTACATGACCTGGTGAAAACTGGCAAATTTCCAGTAGTAATAAAATTACCAAAACTGATTCAAGAAGAAATAAAATTTCTTGACAAGTTTGTCATTTGTAATAAAAACACTCCAACAACAACAACAAAAGGTCCAGGACTAGATGTCTACATATCCACTACATGTCTACATGAATTCTGCCAAATGCTTAAAGGAAAATTAAAACCAATCTTTTCCAAACATTTCCAAAAACTAAATGAGGAACTAACACTTCTTATTCATTCTATGACTTCAGCATTATCCTGATAGCAAAGCCAGACAGACTTTGTAAGAAACAAACAAAACCAAAACCAAAAACAAAACAACAAAAGCTAATAAATATAGTTGCAAAATCCCCAACAAAATACAAGCAAATTGAATCCAATAGCATATTAAGAGAATTTTATACTATGAACAAGTGGGATTTATCCCAGAAAAATAACGGTCATTTAGCATAAGAAAATCAACCAATGTAATGTATCATGTTAATAGAGTGAAGGAAAAGGAAATGATCGTCTCAATTGACACAGAAAAAGTATTTTACAAATGCTTTAACAGCAACATCTAATGATTAAAACCATTTCAGAAAACAAGGAAGAAGAAAGAACATCTTCAACATGATTAACGGTACTTATGAAGAGTCCATGGCTAATATCCTGCTTAATGGTGTAAGGACTTAAGACTTTCCTCCTAAGATCAGAAATAAGATATGGATATCCACTTTCACCACAGATATTCAACATTGTACTAGGAGTTTCAGCCACAGTAATTAGAAAAGAAAAATAAAAGGCATTCAAATTGGAAAGAAAAAGGTTAAATTTTCTCTATTCAGAGATAACATGTTCATATATATATATGAATATATATATATATATAAATATATATATAATTCATGCTCATATATACATATTCATGCTTATATATATTATATATAATATATAATATATATAATATGTTTGTATATATTATATATATTATATATATATATAAATCCTAAAGAATTCACAAAATATTAGAGCTAATAAAGAATTTGGTAAAGTTGCAAGGTACAAGATGAACATATTCAAGACAATTGTGTTTCAACACAACAGCAATGAAAAACCTGAAAATGAGATAAAGGATATAATTCCATTTGCAATGGCATTCAAAAGAATAAAATATCTAGGAATAAATTTAATCAAGGAGATACAAGACTTGTACACTAAAATTTACAAAATCATGGTCAAAGAAATTAAAGAAGACTTAAATGAACAAAAAGCGTGTTCATGGATTTAAAAACACTATTGTTAAATGGCAATTATGCCCAAAGAATTTACAAATTCTATTCAACTCCTATCAACATCCCAATGAACTTTTTTTTTTGAAAAAAATGGAAAAGCTGATCCTCAAAAAATATGAAATTGCAAGGAAACCTGAATAGCTAAAACAATCTTTAAAAAAGGAGAAAACCAGGGGCGCCTGGGTGGCTCAGTCGGTTAAGCGGCCGACTTCAGCTCAGGTCACGATCTCGCGGTCCGTGAGTTCGAGCCCCGCGTCGGGCTCTGGGCTGATGGCTCAGAGCCTGGAGCCAGCTTCCAATTCTGTGTCTCCCTCTCTCTCTGCCCCTCCCCCGTTCATGCTCTGTCTCTCTCTGTCTCAAAAATAAATAAAAAAAAAAGTTAAAAAAAAAAATTAAAAAAAAAAAAAAGGAGAAAACTGGAGACTCTCACTTTCCAATTTCAAAACTTACTACAAATATACAGTAATCAAAGCAGTGTAGGACTGGCAAAAAATATTCATATACATATAAGAGAGCAGAATTGAGAATCCAGAAACAAATCCGTACATCTATAACCAAGACCATTCGATTCAGGAAAGAACAGTCTTTTCAACAAATTGCACCAGGACAATTGGATATCTACTTGCATAAAAAATGAAGTTGAACTCCTATTGCATACCATACACAAATTTTAAGTCAAAATGGATCAGCAACCAACTATAAGAGCTATTACCATAAAACTCTTAGAAGAAAACATAAGAACAAGTCCTCATAATCTAGGATATGGCTATTAATTCTCAAATATGACAAAAAAGTATGAAGCACCAAAAGAAAGAGTAGTTGAATTTGACTTCATAAAAATTAAAATTTTGTGCATATAAGACGTTATTAAGAAAGTGGAAAAGACAACCCACAGAATGGTGTAAAAATATTTGCAAATAATGCATCTGGTAAGAGTCTAACATCCATACTATATAATGGAATCTTACAACTCAACAACAGAAAGACAAATAATGCAGTTGAAAATGGGCAAAGACCTTGAGTAGACAGTTTTCTGAAGAAAATACACAAATAGCCATCAAACACATAGAGAGATGTCTAACATCATAGATCATTAGGGAAATGCAAATTATAACCACAGTGAAGTACCACTTCACACCCACTAGGAGGACTATAAAAAATGAAAATGACAAGCATTGTGGAAGATAAAGAAAAATTGAAACCCTCATACATTGCTGGTAGAAATGTAAATTAAGTCAGCCACTGTGGAAATTGTTTTGCAGTTCCTCAAAAAGTTAAATATAGAATTACCATATGGTGCAGCATAGATATGTACCCAAATGAATTAATAAAAGGTATTCAAACAAATACACGTACACATATGTTCATAGTAGCACCACTTATGATAGCCAAAAGGTAGAAAAAAAGCAAATGTTCATTAACATGTGAATGGATAAAACAAATTGATGTATATACATATGACAGAATATGAATCACCATGAAGAGGATTGAAATACTGATGCATGTTACAATGAACCTTGAAAACATTATGCTAAGTGAAAAAAGTCAGATGCAAAAGTCACCTATTGAATGATTCTATTAATGTGCAATACCTAGAATAGGCAGGTCCACACAGATAGGACATGTGATGTTGGTTACCAGAGGTTGATGGGAGGGAGAGAGGAGCAACTGTTTAATGGGAGGCGGGTATGTGATGATAAAAATATTTGGAACTAGGTGGCTGCATAAGATTATGAGTATGTTAAATGTCACTGAATTATTCAATTAAATGCTTAATTTAATGGTATTTGAATTTCACCTCATAAAAAATAAAATAAAAAGTTTAAAGAAATTATCTGTGTTCCTATTTTAAAGGGTAGTAGAAGTAAAATTCAGATGCAAGCCTGTTTCATGTTAAGTCTGTCTTTTTCCTATGCTAGGCTGTCTTTTTTTTTTCAGTTTATTTATTTTTTTTATTTTGAAAGAGAAAGAGAGCACAAGCAGAGGAGGGGCAGAGAGAGGGGGAGAAAGAGAGAATCCCAAGCAGGTTCCATAAGGTCAGTGCAGAGTCTTACACGGAGCTCCATCTCATGAACTGTGAGATCATGACCTGAGCTGAAATTAAAAGTCATACTCTCAAATGACTGAGCCACCCAGGCACCCCTGCTAGGCTGTATCCATTGCTTATTATGAAAGACTCCTCAAATGATGAAATTAAAAGAAAAAGAAATACCAGAACTTCCAGGTACTCTAATGTGAGGTAAATAAAAGCAGTGAGACTTACACAAGAAAGAATAAGGTCAAAGTTCCTCTGGGGACAAACTTTAAGAATTTGCTCTTGGCAAAAGTTTCAGGTTCATCTATAATAATTGGTCATATTTGGTTGTAATTTTGTATTAGAATATGCAATTTGCAAATATTTTCCCCAATCTCTATGTTGCCTTTTTATTTTGCTAATGGTGTCCTTTGCTATTGAGAAGATTTTTAGTTTGATGAAGTCCCACTTGTTTATTTTTACTCTTATTGTCTAAACGTTTCATGTCATCCACAGAAATCATTGCCAAGGCCAATATAAAGGAGTTTTTCCTTATGTTTTCTTCTAGGAGTTTTATGATTTCAGGTTTTATGTTTAAACTTTTAATATAGTTTGGATTTACTTATGGTGTAAGATAAGGGTTCAGTTTCATTATCTTGCATGTGGATATCCAGTTTTCCCAGTACCATTTATTGAAGAAACTCTCCTTCCTCACCATGTATTCTTGGTGCCCTTGTCAAAATTAGTTGGCCAGAGGCACATGGGTGGCTCAGTTGGTTGAGTGTCTGACTCTTGATTTTAGCTCGGTAATGATCTCATGATTTATGAGTTTGAGCCCTGCATTGGGCTCTGTGCTGACTGCACGGAGCCTGCTTGGGATTTTGTTTCCCTCTCTCTCTGCCCCTCCCCAGCTTGCTCTCCATCTCTCTCTCAAAAATAAAATAAAAATATTTCATTCTTTCTCATTGCCACATAGTATTCCATTGTGTATATAAACCACAATTTCTTTATCCATTCATCAGTTGATGGACATTTAGGCTCTTTCCATAATTTGGCTATTGTTGAGACTGCTGCCATAAACATTGGGGTACAAGTGCCCCTATGCATCAGTACTCCTGTATCCCTTGGGTAAATTCCTAGCAGTGCTATTGCTGGGTCATAGGGTAGGTCTATTTTTAATTTCTTGAGGAACCTCCACACTGTTTTCCAGAGTGGCTGCACCAGTTTGCATTCCCACCAACAGTGCAAGAGGGTTCCCGTTTCTCCACATCCTCTCCAGCATCTATAGTCTCCTGATTTGTTCATTTTGGTCACTCTAACTGGCGTGAGGTGATATCTGAGTGTGGTTTTAATTTGTATTTCCCTGATGAGGAGTGACGTTGAGCATCTTTTCATGTGCCTGTTGGCCATCCGGATGTCTTCTTTAGAGAAGTGTCTATTCATGTTTTCTGCCCCTTTGTAGCAACATGGATGGAACTGGAGAGTGTGATACTAAGTGAAATAAGCCATACAGAGAAAGACAGATACCATATGTGTTCACTCTTATGTGGATCCTGAGAAACTTAACAGAAACCCATGGGGGAGGGGAAGGGGGAAAAAAAAAGAGGTTAGAGTGGGAGAGAGCCAAAGCATGAGACTATTGAAAACTGAGAACAAACTGAGGGTTGATGGGGGGTGGGAGGGAGGGGAGGGTGGGTGATGGGTATTGAGGAGGGCACCTTTTGGGATGAGCAGTGGGTGTTGTATGGAAACCAATTTGACAATAAATTTCATATATTAAAAAAAATAAAATAAAGATAAACTAAAAATTAAAAAAAAATTAGTTGGCCATATATGTTTGGGATTATTTCTTGACTATTTTGTTTCATTGGTATATCCATCTGTTTTTATGTCAGCACCATATTCTTTTGATTACTATAGCTTTGTAATGTAATTTGAAATTAGGAAATGTGCTCTTCTTGCTCAAGATTGTTTTATCTATTTTGGGCCTTTTGTGGTTCCATACGAATTTTAGGATTATTTTTTTTCTATATGTATGAAAAATGCCATTGGAATTTTGATAGGGATTGCATTGCATCTGTATATCATTTTGGGTAGTATGGACATTTTAACAATATTAATTCTTCCAATCCATGGACATGAAAATTTTTATATTTATTTGTGTCTTCTTCAATTTATTTCACCATGTTTTTTTATTTTTCAGTGTACAGACATTTTATCTCCTTTGTTAAATTTGTTTCTAAGGCAAACCATGGGTTGGGAGAAAATATTTACAAACTACATATTTATAAATGATAAGAGGTTAATATCCAAAATACACAAAGAGCTCATACAACTCAATAACATAAAAACAAACATTTTTATTTAAAAATTGGCAAAGGGACTTTCCAAACAAAAACATAAAAGTGGTTGACAGGTTTATAAAAAGTGCCCAACATCACTAATCATGAAGGAAATGCAAATAAAAATTACAAGGGGATATCACTGTATTTCTATTACGATAGCTAGTGTCAACTACTACCAGGGAATATAAACTGGTGTAGCCACTACGAAAAACAGCATAGGAATTCTTCAAAAAGCCAATAATAGATCTGCCATATGATCCAGCAGTTTCTGTTCTGGGTATTCACCCAAAGGAAATAAAATCAGTGTTTCAAAGAGATAACTGAGCTTCCATAATCAGCATTATTCACAATAACAAGATAAGAAAACAACCTCAATGTTTGTTGTAAATGAATGGAAAACAAATTGTGAGATCTATCTATGAGATAGATCATCTGTATCTATCACCTAATCTCACAATTTATCAATATACCACATATATAATTAAATATTTTTAGACTTTAAAAAAAGGCCTGACATTTGCAACAACATTGATAAAATTGGAGAACATTTTGCTAAATGAAATAAGTCAGATACAGAAAGAAAAAAAAATCTTATTTCACACACACTTGAATTATAAAAAAAAACACATAGAAACAAAATATAGAAGTGGTTACCAGGAGCAGGGGGTGGGCGAAATGGGGAGATGATGATTAAAGTGTACTAAATTGAAATGATGTAGGAAAAATAAGTCTAATGATGTAATGATGTCTATAGTTAATACTACTGTATTGAATATTGGAAGTTTGCTAAAAGATTTCAGATGCTCTCAACCACACACATACAAAAAGTAATTATGTGAGATGGTGTGTTAATCAGCTTGACTGCAGTGATTATTTTTCTATGTATAGCAAATCTTTATGTTGTATACCTTAAACACACACAGCTTTTATTAAAACCATGTCAATGATTTTAATTATAGCTTTTTATTGTCAAAATTCTATCTCTGTACTCAGTATTTTCATTCTATGTGTGAATAGAATAATGTATTTATTTTCATATTACATCTTTTTATTTGGGATATCACCTTATCAGGAAACAATGACCAGCCAGAAGGCTTGGACTGTAAGGGTCCTTAGATAAATGCCTTTCATTATTCTGCCCAGCACATGTTTTCATATGAAACCATGGAGGTACAGGAGGATTTGCCTTGGCATAATTTTGACAACTCAAAGACAGGCTTCCCTCAAACAGTTTTACTAGGGTGCATTTTTTAAAAGAGTCTAAGTATACACTTTATTATCTTTAAATTTAATTCATTTAAGTGTCACAGATATAAGGATCTACTATTGGGGCACATTTTAAACCGCATTTAAAAAATATTTTGGCTCTACATTTCCAATTTTTGAAATTTATAATAAGGAAATAAACTAATGAGGGGCGCCTGGGTGGCTCAGTCGGTTAAGCATCCGACTTCGGCTCAGGTCATGATCTCGCGGTTTGTGAGTTCAAGCCCCGTGTTGGGCTCTGTGCTGACAGCTCAGAGCCTGGAGCCTGCTTCGGATTCTGTGTCTCCCTCTCTCTCTGCCCCTCCCCTTCTCATGCTCTGTGTCTCTCTATCTCAAAAATAAATAAAACATTTTAAAAAAAGGAAATAAACTAATGAGAACAAAAATAGCCCATAATGTTATTGATTGATTCATTTAAGATTATCTATTTGATGAAATAGAATGCATCCATTACAACTCATGTTTTGAAAATATATTTAATTCGATGGGAAAACTATTAATGATATAAACACTAAATAATAATGCAAGACTCCAATTTTGTTACACACATATGATAACGGGAGAAATTGAAAGACAGAAAGGAAGGGAAGGGTAGGGATGCATTCCTGTGCTTGCAGGAATTCCAGATTAGCTACAAACAGACACAGCAGGTAGGCAGGTGTTAGATATCTTTGAACAGGCTGAATAGAAAATCTGGGCCTCAGAACAATCCAGAAGAAAAAGAAAATAATAATAAGTTACCCAACAGCTCCCTACTATGCTCGGTTTCTAACTGGTCAGTTTTCCCATGGGCAGGTACATTAACTGGACTTAAGCCTGCTAAGGTCAGAAGTGGTGACATGAGCAGAGTTCTCTGGCCTCAGAGGTGGGATCCTGTGGTTCCCAACTACTCTGACATCACAATGGAACTGACAGGAAGCAATAAGCCTAGACTCCAGGGGGACTCGTGAGATAGAATCTAAGAAGTCCGTGAAACATCACTGACATATCACCTCAGACTTTGAAGTACTCTCTGCCCATTTTTTGAGCACACCCTGGCAACTAGCTATGCTACCACATACTGTATTGTCACATGGAATGCTATTGGTTGGAAAGAGTTACCAGCAAGTTGGCACGTTGCCTCTCAGAGCCCCACAAAGCTGGTCACAGATTCTGCTGCTTTTGTTTCTCCAAACCAATATGGTATTCCATGTTCCCTGAACTTTTGACTTGTCCTAAGGCAAAATTTTTTAGACCCAAGCTGACATTTTTCTTCTCTTACCTTGCAGTCAACAGGAAAACTTTATCTCTTTCCTTTTTAGAAGTTATATATGGGCATTCATCTCACAGGTAATTTTTAAAAATAACTTTATTAAGACATAATTCATATAACATGCAACTCATCATTTAAGTGTATGATATTTTTAAGTTTTTTATTTAAATTACAGTTAACATACAGTGTGATGTTAGTTTCATGTGTATACTTACATTCAACAGCTGATTATTATCACAACAACTGCATCTGTTTATCCCATCTCCCAACCACCTCCTCTCTGGTAACCATCAGTTTGTTTGCTATACTTAAGAGTCAATTTCTTGGCTTGTCTCTCTCTCTCTCTCTCTCTCTCTCTCTCTCTCTCTCTCTTTTTGTATATGCACAATTTGTTTTGTTTTTTAATTCCAGCTATAAGTGAAATCATATGGTATTTGTCTTTCTTTGATTGACCTATTTAATTCACTTAACATAATACCCTCTAGCTCCATCTGTGTCATTACAAAATGGCGAGATTTCATTCTTTTTTATGGTTGAGTAATATTTCATTACATGTATATGTCACTTCTTTTTTTAATGTTTATTTAGAGAGAGACAGAGACAGAGAGACAGAAAGAGAGAATGAGTGGGGGAGCAAGAGAGAGAGAGAGGGAAAGAGAGAATCGCAACCAGGTTCCATGACACTGGGCTTCATCCCAGGACCATGAGATTATGACCCAAGCCAAAATCAAGAGTCAGTTGCTTAACTGATAGAGCCACCCAGAGGCCTCATATACCACTTCTTCTTTATTCATTCATCGGTTGATGGGCATTTGGGCTATTTCCATAATTTGGCTATTATATAATACTGTTATAAACATCAGGATGCATGTATCCCTTTGAATTAGTATTTTTATATTTTAGGAGTAAATACCCAGTAGTGCAATTGCTAGATCACACAGTAGTTCTGTTTTGAACTTTTTGAGGAAGTTTTATGCTGTTTTTCAGACTGGCTTCACCCGTTTGCATTCCTACCAACAGTGCAAGAGAGTTCCCCCTTCTCCACATCTTGCCAACACCTGTTGTTTGCAGGTTGCTGATTTTAGCCATTCTGACAGGTGTGAGGTGATATCTCATTGCAGTTTTGATTTGTATTTCCCTGATGATGGTTTATTTTGAGCATCTTTTCATGTCTCCATTGGGCATCTGTGTGTCTCCTTTGGAAAAATATCTATTCATGTCTTCTGCCCATCTGTTAATTGTATTACTCTGTGCTCTATACAGAAAACCCAAAAGACTCCACCCAAAATTTGCTAGAACCTATACATGAATTCAGTAAATTCATAGGATATAAAATCAACATACAGAAGTCTGTTAAATTTCTTTGTTTAATTATTTTTTGTTTTGTTTTGTTTTGTTTTGGAGAGGGTGCACAAGTGGGGGAAAGTGGAAAAGGGAGAGAGAGAGAGAGAGAGAGAGAGAGAGAGGAGAGAATCTTAAGCAGGCTCCATGCTGAGTACATAGTCTGACATGGGGCTTGATCCATGACCCTGTATCATGACCTGAGCCAAAATCAAGAGTCCAATGGTCAACCAACTGAGCTACCCAGACACCCCAGAAATTGGTTGCATTTCTGTACACCAATAATGAAACAGCAGAAAGAGAAATTAAGGAATCAGCCCTATTTACAATTGCACCAAAAAGCATAAGATACCTAGGAAATAACCTAACCAAAGAGGTGAAAGACCTGTATTCTGAAAATTACAAAACACTAATGAAAGAGATTGAAGAGGACACAAAAAAATTGAAAGGCATTCCATGCTCATGGATGAGAAAACAAATATCATTAAAATGCCTATATTACCTAAAACAATCTACACATTTAATTCAATCTCTATCAAAATACCAAGAACATTTTTCACAGACCTAGAACAAACAATCCTAAAATTTGTATGGAATCAGAAATGCCCCAAATAGCCAAAGCAACCTTGACAAAGAAATCAAAGCTGGAGACGTTGCAATTCTGGACTTCTAGTTATATTACAAATCTGTAGTGATTAAAACAGTAAGATACTGACACAAATAGACAAATAGATTAATGGAACAGAATAGAAAACCCGGAAAGGAATGCACAGCTTTATGGTCGATTAATCATTGACAAAGCAAGAAAGAATATCCAATGAGAAAAAGACAGTCTGTTTAACCAATGGTGTTGGGAAAACTGGAGAGCAACATGCAAAAACAAACAAACAAACAAAAAAAAACAACAGACCACTTTCTTACAACATATACGAAAATAAAATCAAAATGGACTAAGTACTTAAATGTGAGACATGAAACTGTAAAAATCCTAGAGGATGACACAGGCAGGAATGTCTCTCCCATTGTCCTTAGAAACTACTTCCTAAATATATTTCCTGAAGAAAGGGAAACAAAAGCAAAAATAAACATTTGGGACCTCAACAAAATAAAAAGCTTCTGCACAGCAAAGTAAATGACAAAACTAAAAGACAACCTACAGAATGAGACAAGATATTTGCAAATGACATATCGTATAAACGGTTAGTATCCAAAATATATACAGAACTTATAAAATTCAACACCCAAAAAATGAATAATTGAATTAAAGGCATTATTTAATGATTTTTTTATTATATTCACAGCTGGGAAACCATCATGACAATTGATTTTAGAATATTTTCATTACTCCCAAAACAATATAATACCCACTGGTATTTATTCTTCATTTGTCCCAAGACTCCTCAGCTCTACACAACTACTAACCTACTTGTGCTATAGTTTTAACTATTGTGGACATTCCATAGAAATGGAAGCATATAAGATGTGGTCTTCTCTGACTACTATCTTTCCATTTAGAAAAGGTTGTCCAAATCACCCATTCTGTAGCATGTATCAATACATTATTATTTTTATTGATAAATAATATACACTTATGTGGATATAACTCCATTTTATTCACTCATTCATGAGTTGGTGGACATTTGAGTTTATTTCCATTTTTTTTGCTGTTATAAAGACTGAAGAATGTTCTATAGAGGTTTGGTGTGGACATGTGCTTTCATTTCTTTTTAGTGTGTACCTAGGAGTGAAACTGCTGGGATGTATAGTCAATATACACTTAGCATTTGACAATGGCCACACCATTTACAATTGCACCAGCAATACATGAGGGCTCAGATTTCTCCAACCTTTGTCAACACTTGATCTCGTATGTTGTTTTCATTTTAGCCATTCTAATTCATGTGAAGTAATATTCCATTGTGTTTTTGATTTGCTAGTTAATTAATAATAAGCATCTTTTCATATGCTTATTGGCCACTTATATATCTTCTTTAGAAAGTTATTGATTAAAATTCTTTGCTTTTTATAATTTGGTTATTTGTATTATGATTGAGTTGTAAGTATTCTTTCAGATCTGTGTTTCCCTCTCCCTGCCCTCCTCCACTTTCACTCTGTTTCTTTTCTTCAAAAATAAACAAACATTAAAAAATTAAAATAAATAAATAAACATTAAAAATGTTTTAAAAAGTTTATTATTGAGAGAGAGAGAAAGAGAGAGAGAGAGGGAGAGAAGGAGAGTGGAGGAAGGGCAGAGAGAAAGGGAGAGAGAGAATCCCAAGTAGGCTCTGCACTGACAGCAGAGAGCCCTATGCAGGGCTTGAACTCACAAACTGTGAGATCATGACCTGAGCCGAAGTCTGATGCTTAACCAACAGAGCCAGGCAGGTGCCGCCAAATACTACTCTCATTCTGTTCATTAATTTTTAATGTTAATGTTATAATTTGCACTATATATATATATATATATATATAATTTGCATTATATATATGCAAAGACAAATATATATAATATATATAATATATCATATTATACATAATATATGATATATTGTACATAATATATATGATATATTATATATAATATATACAATATATTTGTATTTGCATATATATATATTATATGTGTGTGTGTGTGTGTGTGTGTGTGTGTGTATATATGTATATATATAATCTTGATAGAATACAAAATTTCAGGTAGCCCCTGATAAGTTAGGACAGATATTTGTAAAAATTTGCAAATGAGGTCTGTGCTTTTCCATCTGGTTTGTGGGTGGGAAATGGGAACTGGACTGAGAGTGCTCAAGATCCCGGTTGCACTAGGAAGGAATAGTGGGAAGGGTGAGTAAAACATCACAAAACTTTCCTGTCATTTTGGACACAACTTCCTCTTGATCATGTGTTTGCTTTGTTGCTTTAAACCTTTGTTTTACAAAGATCTTATTAAGTTGGTTCAGATATCTTCTTTAGGCAGGAGAACTGGGAGCTTCCTACTCTCCCATTTTACTGGAGCACTTTTCTGTTGTTGTTTACTTTAATTTTTTATTGAAAATAACACAGTATTATGTTAGTTTCAGGTGTACAACATATTGATTTAGCCATTCTATCCATTACTCAGTGCTCACCATGGTAAGTGTAGTCACCATCTGCCATTATAGAACATTATTATATTATTGACTGTATTCCTGTACTTTTCATTTCTGTGACTTATTTATTTTATAGGCAGAATTCTGTTTCTCTTAATCTCCTTTATTTCACCCATCTCCTCACCCACCTTCCCTCTGACAACCACCAGTTTGTTTTCTGTATTTAAGAGTCTGGGTTTTGTTTTGTTTGGTTTGGTTTGGTTGTGTATTTGTTCATTTGTTCTTTATGTTCCAATGTGAGAGATATATGGTATTTGTCTTTCTCTGACTTATTTCACTTTCAGGCTCTGTTCATTTTTCTTTTTTCCCCTCCCTATTATTCCAATTGCATAATCTTTCTATTGATATATGTTCAAGTTTATTGATTCTTTTTAAAAAATAATTTGAGTATTATTGATAGAGTATTACATTAGTTTTAGGGGTAGAACATAGTGATTTGGCAAATTTATACATTATGTTATGCTCACCACAAGTGTAGCTACCTTCTGTCACCATACAACAAACACTATTACACTATCACTGATTATATTCTCTATGTTGTGCCTTTTATCCCCATGATTGATTCATTCCATAACTGGAAATCTGTATCCCCCACTCCCCTTCACCCATTTTCCCATATCCCACCCCCTTCCTCTCTGGCTACCATGAGTTTTTTCTCTGTATTTATAGTTCTGATTTCACTTTTTGTTTGTTTATTCATTTTTTTAGATCCCACAATAAGTGAAATCATTTTGTATTTGTCATTCTTTGTCTGACTTATTTCACTTAGCATAATAATCTCTAGGTCCACCCATTATGTCCCAAGTGACAAAAGCTCAACCCTTTTTATGGCTATATAATTTTCGTGTGTGTGTGTGTGTGTGTGTGTGTGTGTGTGTGTGTGTGTACACCACATCTTTATTATCCATTTGTCTGTTGATGGACACTTAGGTTGCTTTCATATTTTGACTATTGTAAATAATGCTGTGGTAAGCATAGGGATGCATATATCTTTTTGAATGAGTGTTTTGTTTTTTTGGTTTGTAAACACCCAGTAGTGGAATTATTGGATCATATGGGATTTTTATTTTTAATTTTTTGAAGACTCTCCACACTATTTTCCACAGTGGCTATACCAATTAACATTCCAACCAGCAGTATACAATTGTGATTATTTTTTCTGCACATCCTTGCCAACACTTGTTATTTCTTGCCTTTTTTATTTCAATCATTCTGACAGGTGTAATGTGATATTTCATTGTGGTTTTATTTTTCTATGATAATTAATGATATTAAGCATCTTTTCCTGTGTCTGCTGGCCATCTGCATGTCTTTTTGGGAAAAAAAAATGTCTATTCAGATCCTCTGCCCATTTTTAATCAAATTATTTGGGGTTTTTTGGTGTTGAGTTGCATACTTTATATATTTTGGATATTAACCCCTTACCAAATATATCATTTGCAAGTATCTTGTTCCATTCAGTAGGTTGCCTTGTCATTTTGCTAACGGTTTCCTTCACAGTGAAAAAGACTTTTAATTTGATGTAGTCCCAATAGTTTATTTTTGCTTTTGTTTCCCTTGCCTCAGGAGACATATCTAGAAAAATGTTGCTACAGTGAATTTCAGAGAAATTACTGCCTGTGTTTTCTTCCAGGAATTTTAAAATTTTATTGATTTATTTTGAGCCACAGGGGCAGAGAGAGGGGCAGAGACAGAGAGAATCCCAACTAGGCTCTGCACTGTTAGCATATAACCCGAGGTGGGGCTCCATGAGATCATGGCCTTAGCCAATCAAGGGTCAGACACTTAACTGAGTCACCCAGGCACCCCACTTCCAGGATTTTCATAGTTTTAAATCTCACAATTAGGTCTTTAATGCCTTTTAGTTTATTTTTGCATAAGGTTTTAGAAAGTGGTCCAATTCTATTCTTTTACATGTCACTCTCCAGTTTTCTTTCTTTCTTTCTTTCTTTCTTTCTTTCTGCATATCTATTATCTATCTATCTATCTACCTATCTTTCTATCATCTACCTATCATCTATATCTATCTATCTATCATCTATCTCTTTCTTTCTTTCTTTCTTTCTTTCTTTCTTTCTTTCTTTCTTTCTATCATCAATCAAGTTTTTATTCAAATTCCAGTTAGTTAGCATACTGTGTAATATCAGTTTCAGGTGTGCAATATAGTGATTTAACACTTCGATACATCACCTGTTGCTCATCACAAGTGTACTCCTTAATTCCCTTCACTTACTTCACCTATCCCCCCACCCACCTCCTCTCTGGTAATGATAATTTTGTTGTCTATAGGTAAGAGTCTGTTTCTTGGTTTGCTTCTTTCTCTCTCCTATTCTCCCTCTCTCTCTCCCTTTTTCCCTTTGCTTATTTGTTTTGTTTCTTAATGCCAGATCATGCCTACTCTTGAGCTCCTCTAGTGCATTTTTGTTTAAATTATAATTTTCAACTCTCAGATTTTTATTTTTGAATACTTTCTATTCATTATTTATATTATGTATGTGATGAGACATTATTATCATATCTTATTTATATTTGATTATTCTTTTATTTGGTTCTTTGAATATATTTTTAACAGTTTATTTGAGTCTTTCTCTCCTAAGTCCAACATCTGGGCCCTCTCACAGGCAGCTTCTGTTGTCTTCTTTCAGTTTCCTGTGTTGGGTCACACTTTGCTTTTTCTTCTATGTCTCACAACTTTTAGTAGAAAACTTGGTATTTCAGATAATATATTGTAGCCAGTGAAGATATTGATCTCTTCTCCCCATTATCCATGTTACTTGCTTTTTATTTGCTTAGTGTTTTCACTGGCCTTTTTTAATAAAATCCATTTCCCACACAGTCTGTGGTCTCTAATGTCTATCTTTAGAGGCTTTTAGCCTTGGACATGTACACTCACCCTATAATAAGAGTGGTTTTCGTAGGCCTTTCTTTTACTGTCTCTTTCTCTGATCTTGTTGTTAAACTACCTCTATATCACACATGGCTTTTGTCTAATTATTGACTGATTGCTTTGGTATTTATGACAATGACCTGGGACATACATTGCTCTACAGTATAACTCAATTAAATTTGAACCACTTTGCTAGAGTCATGTCTGAGTTTAGTTTTGGGGGCTTATTTTTAATGAACTTATTCTTTGAGGCTTAATCCTAGAAGGGATTTTCCTGGTTCTTGCTATAAAACTTTTATCTTGAGTATGATTTAGCTTGTTGCAGACTCTTCCACCAAAATATTTGTTTTCTGACATTGCCTTTAGACTTGAACTTCCCCATGCTCCATTTCAGTAAAATCACTTTCTTTGGGAAGAGCTACTGAGGTCTTTGCTCTTATTGCCTCCCTGTCCTCCTGCACAAATCCTCTGTGCTACTGTTTCTGATTATAGGGTGTCGACAATGGCCCACTTCTATAAAAGTGACACCCTTTCTTTACCAGCAGAGAACTGAAGAGGAATAGTAACATCTGATCTTCCCGCTTGGCATTTCTGCTAAAGAAACTCTACCCTATGAAGGAACTGGGACAAGATATATTGATGTCCGGTATTCTCAGGTATCCTTGTTGAAGGTAGAGTTTTCACCCTCCAATTGGGAGCTAGGTAGATTAAGAGATTCTTACATATTCTGGCAGCTCTTGTTTGGAATAGACTTTCTGTAACATGGAACGAGAGTGGATGAGAAATTCTAGTGTTTTGCATCTCCAAGGAATATGTTATCATACTAAACTTGGAGCTGGGGACAGGGAGCCTTATGTTATTAGCTGCACTCTCTTGAGAGAAAACTTCTGTCACATTGAACTGATGGAGTGGGAGTGGGTCATGACTCAAATGCCACAGACTCTTATTCTTCTTAATGAGCTCTAGTATTTTTTCCTGAATAAATGTTTCTCAATTTCCTATATGTCCTTAGATCAACTTCCATACTTTAAATATGTTTAAAAAATAAATTTTTCTATTTATGGTTATTTCACTGAGGAGTGTGTCCATAGAAATCTTCATCATGTCATTCAGGAAGCCCACCTACTCCCTTACAAATTTTTTTTTCCCCAAATGGCCATGTTTTTGTTTTTGTCTTTTTCTTTTTTGTTTTATTTATTTATTTATTATTTTTCATTTTATTTTTTTAAAATTTACATCCAAATTAGTTAGCATATAGTGCAACAATGATTTCAGGAGTAGATTCCTTAGTGCCCCTTACCCATTTAGCCTATCCTCCCCTCTCACACCCCCTCCAGTAACCCTCTGTTTGTTCTCCATATTTATGAGTCTCTTTTGTTTTGTCCTCCTCCCTGATTTTATATTATTTTTCTTTCCTTTCCCTTATGTTCATCTGTTTTGTCTCTTAAAGTCCTCATATGAGTGAAGTCATATGATATTTGTCTTTCTCTGACTGAATAATTTCACTTAGCATAATAGCTTCCAGTTCCATCCACATAGTTGCAAATGGCAAGATTTCATTCTTTTTGATTGCCGAGTGATACTGCATTGTATATATACACCACATCTTCTTTATCCATTCATCCACAGATAGACAGTCGGGTTCTTTCCATACTTTGTCTATTTTTGATAGTGCTGTTATTAACAACCTTACAAATAATATTTAATCCCTACTTATACATTAAAAAATAATCTCCAACTTTTCTAAAAAAGCAGAATTTATTTTTGAAACAAAACTGTAATAAATGAGCATCAGAAAAATAAAAATCTGACATTTTCTGTGGAGGAAGTCCACAAGATAAGCATGGCTTTATACCCAAGTCATCAAAAGTATATCTGTACACTTAACATGAGATGGAGGAAAGAAATAGACTCCTCTGATGAGAACATTTCTGTCAATTACAACACAAGAAAGTGAAGGGTCTAGTCAGTGTACAATTATGGCTGCCACAACGATGGTTAAGAGAAAGTTTCAGGCCCTGAAATTCTGAGACCATATGAATCTAAAGCTTAGTGGGATATTACTTAAACAATAATCTATACCAATTTACTCATTTCACAGGTGAAAATGCTGTGGAACACACAGGTGGGTTGTCAGAGCTGAGACAAGCCCCTCAGATTCCCAGTTCTGGGTATATGCAGTGGGAAACATCATTGGACCTACTGTTACTCTCACCCGTAAAATACATAGAATTATATGAAGAAGCAAGTTAATTGTTTTTTTTTCATATAATTTATTGTCATATTGGTTTCCATACAACACCAAGTGCTCATCCCAACAAGTGCCCTCCTCAATGTCCATCACCTACTTTCTCCTTTCCCCCACCCACATCAATCCTCAGTTTGTTCTTAGCATTCAAGAGTCTCCCTCCCTCTCTGTAACTTCCTCCCCCCTTCCCCTCCCCAATGGTCTTCTGTTAAGTTTCTCAAGATCCACATATGAGTGAAAACATATGGTATCTGTCTTTCTCTGCCTGGCTTATTTCACTTAGCATAATACTCTTCAGTTCCATTCACGTTCCTGCAAATGGCAAGATTTTATTCTTTCTCATTGTCAAGTAGTATTCCATTGTATATAGAAACCACATCTTCTTTATCCATTCATCAGTTGATGGACATTTAGGCTCTTTCCATAATTTCACTATTGTTGAAAGTGCTGCTATAAACATTGGGGTACAAGGGCCCCTATGCATCAGCACTCCTGTATCCCTTGGATAAATTGCTAGCAGTTCTATTGATGGGTCATAGGGTAGATCTATTTTTAATTTTTTGAGGAACCTCAACACTGTTTTCCAGAGTGGCTGCACTAGTTTGCATTCCCACCAACAATGCAAGAAGGTTCCCATTTCTCCACATCTTCTCCAGCATCTATAGTCTCCTGATTTGTTCATTTTAGCCACTCTGACTGGTGTGAGGTGATATCTTAGTGTGGTTTTGATTTGTATTTCCCTCATGATGAGTGACGTTGAGCATCTTTTCATGTATCTCTTGGCCATCTGGATGTCTTGTTTGCAAAAGTGTCTATTCATGTCTTCTTCCCATTTCTTCACTGGATTATTTGTTTTTCAGGTGCGGAGTTTGGTGAGTTCTTTATAGGTTTTGGATACTAGCCCTTTATCTGATATGTCATTTGCAAATATCTTTTCCCATTCTGTCAGTTGCCTTTTAGTTTTGTTGATTGTTTCCTTTGCAGTGCAGAAGCATTTTATCTTGATTAGGTCTCAATAGTTCATTTTTGCTTTTAATTCCCTTGCCTTTGGATATGCGTTGAGTAAGAAATCACTGCGGCTGAGGTCAAAGAGGTTTTTTTTCTGCTTTCTTCTCTAGGGTTTTGATGGTTTCTTGTCTCACATTCAGGTCCTTCATCTATTTTGAGTTTATTTTTGTGTATGGTGTAAGAAAGTGGTCTAGTTTCATTCTTCTGCATGTTGCTGCCCAGTTCTCCCAGCACCATTTGTTAAAGAGACTGTTTTTTCTTCCATTGGATACTCATTCCTGCTTTGTCAAAGATGAGTTGGCCATACATTTGTGGGTCCAATTCTGGGGTCTCCATTCTATTCCATTTGTTTATGTGTCTGTTTTTGTGCCAATACCATACTGTCTTGATGATTACAGCTTTGTAGTAGAGTCTAAAGTCTGGGATTATGATGCTTCCCGCTTTGGTCTTCTTCTTCAGTATTGTTTTGGCTATTTGGGGTGTTTTGTGGTTCCATACAAATCTTAGGATTGTTTGTTCTAGCTTTGAGAAGAATGCTGGAGCAATTTTGATTGGGATTGCATTGAATGTGTAGATTGCTTTGGGTAGTATTGACATTTTAACAATATTTATTCTTCCATTCCATTAGCATGGAAATTTTTTTCCATTTTTTTCTATCTTCTTCAATTTCCTTCCTAAGCTTTCTATAGTTTTCAGCATACAGATTGTTTACATCTTTTGTTAGGTTTATTCCTAGGTATTTTATGGTTCTTGGAGCAATTGTGGATGGGATCAGTTTCCTTATTTCTCTTTCTGTCGCTTCATTATTGGTGTACAAAAATGTTACTTCTTGCAAAGACTTAATTTTGCATCTATATTCTGGCACCTTTTGGCAGGTAAACTTGATGAGTCACTCATCTGAATTGGAGAAATACACAATATTCAGCAACTTAAAGCTCGAAAATAAGGGCCTGGGTGGCTCACTCGATTAAGGGTCTGACCTCAGCTCAGGTCATGATCGTGTGATTTGTGACTTCAAGTTCTGTGCAGACAGCTCAGACCTGAAGCCTGTCAGATTCTGTGTCTCCCTCTCTCTCTGCCCCTACCCCACTCACGCTCTGTCTCTCTCTGTATCAAAAATAAATAAACATTAAAAAAATTAAATTTCAAAAATAGAATATTAGAATAGGAAATAACTTCATAAATGCCAGACTACTTGTCTATACCAGGATTTCTAGCCATAGACAACAGAACACAGGCTGGCTAACTTAGAAAGGTAGTTGATCAGTATAAGATTGCATAGTTTAAAAGATGAGTAGGAAGGCTGGGGAAGTAGGCCTAGCCAACAAGCAGGCACAGGTGGAGACAGGTCCAACCAAGAATCCAGGTGATATCACAGTATGGAGACTAGTTAGTTGACAATGACACTACCAATGGCACCACCCCCAACCAGACTGTCACTGCCATACTCTGCTCTCCTCATGGCCCTGCTGATCATTATCTCTGCCTTCCCTGAACTCTGGTCTATCCCTCAAGATTACAACCATTCAGGCCTAGGTCTTCCAAGGCAAAGGGGGTTGGAATCACCTAGCTACTCCATCTTTCATGGTGGGGGAAGGGTATCTAGATGCTAAGCAACCCCAAATGACAAATTCCCCCTACAAGTTATTGCTACTATGATCCAATCGATCCCTCCTCACCCCTGAAAAGCTGTCCAGAAAGTTTCACCTTGCTCTGAAATACACGAACACTGAGACCATCCAGACTAAGTATTTTTCCCAGACCACAAAATCAGAGGCTCAGGGAGCAAAGCCAGGAGCAGAGTGACCCTGGTGTTCCTTCCCTTACATAACAGACCACAGTCCCACCTGCCAACTCTGCCTTCTCTTCCATTCTAAAATCCATGTCAATCCATGTAACCTCTGAGGTAGCAAAATGCATGCTGTGCATCGTACAGACACCCCACACATAAAATCATGCATTATCACAGTCCTGTACATGTCATAATTTCACCCTGTTTTCTAGTATCCTCATTGTTGTAGGACAGAAAGAAGGTGACAGATGTACCAAGACAAATCACATTCTAAGGAAGCCAAAAGGGAGTCCTGGTTATGAGGGAAACTGGGGGGCAGTTATGGACACAGATGTCCATCATTCTGCTAAGGTTTTACTTAGTGTTTCCTAGGAACTCAGCCCTGGGATTCACCAGCTGAGGGAAAAGAGAGACAGAAAATATGACCCTTCCACCTAGGGGCTCACTCTTTAGGAAAATACAATCTGGATTTTAAAAAATACATAGGGGTGCCTGCAGGGCTCAGTCAGTTAAGAGTCCGACTCTTGATTTTGGCTCAGGTCCTGATCTCATTGTTCATGAGATCAGGCCCTGTTTCAAGCACTGTGATGACAGCACAGAACTTGCTTGGGATTTTCACAGAAACTGCTTGGGATTTTCTCGCTCTTGCTCTCACTCTCTGCCCCTCCCCCCCCCCCGTCTCTCAAAATAAATAATAAATATTAAAAAATACACAAATAATTTCAATGGTTAATAAAGACTCAGCTCAGCAGGGGAAAACATAATTAAAAAAATTAAAGTATCTCTTGAATTTATTTTCTCTTGTATTCTTTTTAGCATTTTTACTTTTAAAATTAACATTTACCTGACTTAAAACCTCAAAGTTATTTTTTAATTAGTTTTTTTTTTCAAAATTTAAATCTCAAGTTTTTAAATACAAGGTCTTATAGGTAGTATCTTTTGTTTCTGAAGCTGGACAACTTCTAGAGCTCATCTATCAGCCTAATGAATTAATCTTTTTTGGAGACTGAAATGCCATCAATATTTTTTGATATCTTTTCCAACTCAAAACAGCTAGATTTGATACAAGTTCAATGTCATTCCTTCAAAATTTAACTCATCTATTTGGGCTTGAAGTTCTAAAGAAAACACACCTGACTTTGTTCATATAGTAAAGATATATTTTGCTCACGAGAAATTTTTTTTTTTTTTAATTTTTTTTTCAACGTTTTTTATTTATTTTTGGGACAGAGAGAGACAGAGCATGAACGGGGGAGGGTCAGAGAGAGAGGGAGACACAGAACCGGAAACAGGCTCCAGGCTCTGAGCCATCAGCCCAGAGCCCGACGCGGGGCTCGAACTCACGGACTGCGAGATCGTGACCTGGCTGAAGTCAGACGCTTAACCGACTGCGCCACCCAGGCGCCCCTGCTCACGAGAAATTTTGGATTTCAATAAGACTCACTCTGCTGAAAAAGATGTAGACATAGCAATGAGCAAACCCAGCATTACCCCCAGGTCATGTTGGCAGGGAATGCAAAGTACAGCAATCTCCTATTTCCCCACTGTTGGTTGACCAAAAGCTTCTTTAGCTTTTCAGAGACTGAGTTCTACACTGATGTGATGGAAGGCCTGCCACAGAGTTCCTCTGGAGCTCTTCACAATGACTGTGTGCCAATTCAGATCGACACTGGTATGTTCGGGGATGGCTTCTGAGACAGTTTATATTTTCACAGTATATACAGCAAAGTGCTCAATGGTATTTTGATTTTGAAGTTTCTCCCTAGTCCGCCTTATGAAATGTCATTACTGCAGTTACATGTCTTTCTGTTCTTTTCTTGGATCTAACCCTCTGGAAAAGTAACTACAGAAAGAGGAAACCAACTCTTGTTATGTGATTTGCTACTGGTATTGGTGGAAAGCCCTTTTGGTCTTCTTTGAGTAATCTGGTTTGGTGTTGAATTGGCCATCCCCTATATAAATATTGTCTGGGATTGCTCTGGGGATATTGTTGTATGTTATCTTAGCCCCCTTTGCCATGGAAGCACTACATCACTCTTAGAAAAACCTGAAGAAATACCAGTTTCCAATTTATATTATGAGAACTTAGTATTTCTCTGTCCTCTACTGTGGGTCCTGATCACCAAATGCAGAGAAAACACCCACTCAGCACCCTTACACAGATGTACACATTGTGACAGATGGTTCACTTTTTATTATAACTTCTGTAGGCTCACAGAGAAAAAGAGAGTCCTGTTTGGGCTCTGATGTTCAGTCAAAGTTTCTTAGAGGGGTCGATAAGACTATAGAGGTGGAAGCGGAAGCTGATGTCATAATTCTGAAACAACCACACAAGCAAGAAACTTAATCAAATGTCTGGACATATTAAAGCTTGTAGACTGTTAGAAAATGTTGAATCTGCATCCTAAAATAGTTGATTACCACGCTTACAGCACGTCAGTCATTATTCCTCTGACTCATAACTTTGATGAATTAATGGATAATAAATATGACATATTAAAAAAAAAAACGAACTTTGTTTATGAGGAAAACACTTCCAGAATGGTGCAGTCAGGACCAGTGAAAATCTGTTCTTCCATAAAAGCCATGAGAACACCAGCAAAAAATTTTAAAAGCAACTTCTTCAGAAGTCTGGAAATTAACCAAGACTTTCTGTATCTGGGGGAAATGGTTGAATATTAGTAATGACAGAGAGCTTTGTGAGATTTAAATTTACCTTATTTCCATTCCACTACCCCCAGTTTTGTGGTAAACGTGGAAACTGACAGATATCATAGTGGCCTTGGAAAATATCAGCCTAGTAGCCACTAGACAGGATAGATGTAGAATTCCAACAAAAGCCCTATTTGCTTAAAATTATAATTATGTAAATGGTCTGGCAGTTCCCTGGAAAACTCCACTCATAGGTTTTGTTTTAACTTGACCTACCCAGAGCACATTCAGTACCAACAGCCTTTTCCCAAGGTCATCTGTCAAAACACTCATTGAAAATTGTTTAACAATGTAGCTAGTTGATGTGGCAATAACAGTTGGGGCTAAACAAGCCACCAAAAACCTTAAAAGGAACAACAGGAATGGGATGTCCAAAAGTGTCTCTGAAAAGGTCTAACAGATTTGTAGAGGTCTAGAAGTTTTCAAGCATTTTCACACATCTGCATGCCCAGGAAAATTCTGGGACAGCCCTAGTCTGTCCCTTGTGCTGACCTTGGGGTTCTGTATGTGCAAGAAGTAAAGGGTAAGGTAAAGTTGTCAACTGCCTGGTTGGGTGCTAAATGTGTGCCCTAATCTGCACACAGAGCCCCTTGCCAAATGCTCATATACTGATCAGATCAAAGTATTTAAGGAGATACAATCTTTAGCTGACCACTGAGATAACCAAGCACAAATGCCAGTGGCTATACACACACAAAAATGGACTTTACAGAATTAGTTTGAGAAAGCCACTTAACAAACAACTGTAACAAAGGAGTCATACTAGGCTAAGTATAGAAATATTGATCAATTGACTATTTCAAGAGTCTATAAATAAACCTTTACATTTATGTTCAATTAATTTTTAATAAGGGTGCCAAAACAATTAAGTGGAAAAGTAGCGTTTCAACAAAAATTTTGTTAAGACAACTGGATATACACACACAAGAGAATGAACTTGAACTCCTATCTTTCCCTATATGACCTACTAGTGTCTAAATACGTCTTTTCCCTCCACGTTATTCTGGAAAAAATGCCATATAATGTTATTTCATCCAGACTTTTGTTTAAAACATGGCCATAATACAATTAGTATACTTTTTATATAAAAAAATTAAATTTGGGGCACCTGGGTGGCTCAGTCCTTTAAGTGACCAACTCTTGATTTGGCTCAGGTCATGATCTCATCATTCATGAATCAGAGCCCTGCATTGGGCTCCATGCTGACAGTGTGGAGCCTGCTTGGGATTCTCTTTCCCTCTCTTTCTGCCCCTCCCCTGCTCACTCACTCACTCTTTCAAAAATAAATTTTAAAAACTTAAAAAAAAATTAACTCTTTAAAATAAAAAAAATAGTCAGTGTTCAAATTTTTCCTGTTTACTTATAAATATACTTTTATAATAGGATTTGAATCGGGAATCACATTTTCCATCTTATTGATATATAGGATCTGCCCTCCAATTCCTATTTGTTTTTTCCTTGCGATTTTTGTATTCAAGAAAGTAGGTAATATTATTGAACTTCCCACACTCTGGATTCTGCTGATTGCATCACTGTAATGCTGTTAAGTATGTTCACTTGTTAACTGAATTTTCTATAAACTGGAAGTTAAATATAAAGACTTGCTTTGATACACATTCAACAATGTGGTGTGGCATTGTGTTTTCATCAGAATCTTTGGATGTGGGCCAAGTAATTCTTAATGTCTTTCCTGCTTTTATTTGCTTTATTATGGCCCATTTTGTTCTCTTCTCCCTGGACTAAATGCTATGCTTATTAGACTTTTTGAAATTGTTCCATAGATTTCCAAGTCTCTATTTATTTTATCCATATTTTTTCTTTGTTATTTAGATGTGGTAATTGTTATTCAAGATTCTTTCCTCTGTCATCTCCATTCTGCTCTTGAGCTCATCTAGCATTTTTCTTTCAGATGCTGTAGTTTCAATTCCTGATATTTCTTTTATTTCATTTTTATAATTTTTCTTCTGAAAAATGCTTGTTTTTCTGTTGATTTCAAGTTTTTTTCTTTTATCACATGAAGTAAAATTATTATATCTACCTTATTTTTTTGTCTTTATTTCAACATCTGGGGCACTTCAGGGCTTGCATCTGTGTCTTTTCACATGATAATTAACCAAATTCTCCTAGTTGTTTGTTGCTTACATGTTGTAAAATTTTGAATTGTATCCTGAGCATCGTTAACGTTTCATTTGGGGGAGTCTGAATTCTGTTATGAATGTCAGATGTATTTTTCCAACTTTATTAATATATAATTGATATGACATTGTGAGTTAAAAGTGTACAATGTGTTGACTTGGTGTATGTTGTTAAGATGATTATTACCATAGATTTAGCTAACAAATCTTCATGTCAGATAATTATCATCCCTTGTTTGTAGTAAAAACATGTAAGATCTACTCTCTTAGCAACTTTCAATTATATAATACAGTCAGTTCTATTAGCTGAAATCACCATGCTGTACATTAGATCCCCATAGAATATGTAACTGAAAATTTGTAACCTCTGACAAACATCTCCCAATTTTCCCTTTGTAGCCACCATTCTATTCTCTATTTCTTTTCTTTTTTATGAGAAAGAGAGAGAGAGGGAGAGAGAGAGAGAAAGAGAGAGAGAACACAAATGGAGGAGAGGGGCTCAGGGAGAGAGAGAGGGAGAGAGAGAGAGAGAGAGAGAGAGAGAGAGAATCTCAACAAGCTCACGGAGCCTGACATGGGCCAGATCCCACAATCCTGGGATCATGACCTGAGCCAAAATCAAGAGTTAGATGTTCAACCAACTGTTTTTGTGTTTCTAGTCGTGTTCTCTATTTCTACGAGTTTGGATTTTATAGAATCCACATATAGATGAGATCATGCAGTATTTGTCTTTGTCTTATTTATTTCACTTAGCATAATGCTCTCAAGGTCCATCCATGTTGTCCCAAATGACAGGATTTCCTTTTGATGGCCAAATAATATTTTATTGTGTGTATATGTAAACATATATATTATACTAATAAGTTAATGTAATATGTACATACAGAAACCACATTCTCTTTATGTATTCATCCATTGATGAACAATTAAATTGTTTCTATGTCTTGGCTATTATAAATAATTCTGCAGCAAACACTGGAATATGGATATCTCTTCAGGATCCTGTTTTCATTTTCTTAGAACACATACCTAGAAGTGTGATAGCTAAATTATATGGTAGTTCTATTTTTAATTTTTGGTTAAACCTCCACATTGTTTTCTAATGGCTGCACCAATTTACATCCCAGGAATAATGCACAGGGTTCTCTTTTCTCCACATCCTCATCAGTAACACTTGTTATATCTTGTCTCCCTGATAATAGTCATTCTAGCAAATGTGAGGAGATATCTTATGGTGGTTTGGATTCTTATTTCCCTGATGATAAATAAGGTTGAGCATCTTTACATGTGTCTGTTGGCCACCTGTAGTCTTTAGAAAAAAAGTTTTAGTTCCTCTACCCATGTCTTAATTGGATTGTTTGTTGTTTTGTTATTAAGTTGAATGGGTTCTTAATATATTTTCTATATTAACTCCTTATCAGATACATGATTTACAAATATTTTCTTCTATTTTATAGGATGCCTTTTATTTTTTTGATGGCTTCCTTTGCTGTGAAGAAGCTTTTTGGTTTGGTGTAGTCCCACTTGTTTACTTTTGATGTAGTTGCCTTTGCTTTTGTTGTCAAATGCAAAAAATCATAGCCAAAAGTGATGCCAACAAGCTTACTGCCCATGTTTTCTTCTAGGAGTTTAATGGTTTCAGGTATTACATTCAAGTCTTTCATCCATTAAAGATATGTGTAAGATAGTGGTTCAGTTTCATCCTTTTGCATGTGACTGTCCTGTTTTCCCAACAATATTTATTAAGGAGAATATCCTTTTCCCATTGTATATTTCTTGTTCCTTTGTACTAAATTAGTAGAACATATATGTCTGGTTTTCTTTCTAGGCTCTCTATTCTTTTTCATTGTTCTGTATGTCTATTTTTATGCCAATACCATACTGTTTTGATTACTGTAACTTTGTAATGTGATTTAAAATAAGAAAGTGTGATGCCTCCAGCTTTTTTATTTCTCAAAACTGTGGTGGCTATTGGGGGTCCTTTGTGGTTCTATACAAATTTTAGAATTATTTTTCTAGTTCTGAAAGAAAAAAAAAAAGTTTTGATTGAATCAGCATTTGGCTTTGGGTTTTACAGACATGTTAGCAAGATTAATTATTCCAATACATGAGCACAGAATATCTTTCCATTTGTTTGTGTCTTCTTCAGTTTTTTTCACCAATATCTTGGAGTTTTCAGTGCATGTCTTTTATGTCCTTGGTTAAATTTATTCCCAGGTATCCTAGGTATTCCTTTTGATACAGTTGTAAATGGGATTTTTAAAAATTTCTATTTCTCAAAGTTTATTACTAGTGGATAGAAATGAAACAGATATTTTTGTGTCCTGATTTTATATCCTGCAACTTTACTGAATTTATTTATTAGATCTAGCACTTTTGGGGAGGAATCTTTAAGATTTTATATATAATATCATTCCATCTGCAAGCAGTGAATATTTTACTCTTTTGTCTCCAATTTAGATGTCTTGTATTTATTTATTTTTTTCCTCACTTGCTGTGGCTAAGATTTCCAATACTATGTCAAATAAAAGTGGCAGAAATGGACATTCTTGTATTCTTCTTTATCTTAGAAGAAAAGCTTTCGGCTTTTCATCATTGAGTATTATGCTAACTGTGGGCTTGTCATATGTGGTTTTTTATCATGTTGAGGTATGTACCCTCAATAAACCTCTTCGTTCAGATTTTTTATTATAAATGGATGTTGGTTTTTTAATGCCTTTCATGAATGCATTGAGATGATCGTATCATTTTTATACTTCACTTTGTTAATGGGATGTATCACATTGATTGATTTGCAGATGTTGGACCCTCCTTACATCCCTGGATTAATCCTACTTGATCATGGTGTATGATCTCTTTGATGTATTGTTTAATTCAATTTGCTAATATTTTGTTGAATATTTTTACATCTTTATTTATCAGGGAATTTGGCTGGCAAATGTGTGTGTGTGTATGTGTGTGTGTGTGTGTGTGTGTGTGTGATCCTTGTCTTGTTCTCAGATCAGGGTTATACTGGCCTTGAGAAATGAGTTTAGAAGTATTCCCTCTTTTATTTCTTTGGAAGAGTTTGACAACTATAAAATTAATCCTTTTTCAAATGTTATTTCTTTGAATGCTTGGTAGAATCCTCCAATGAAGCCATCTGGTGTTGGATATTTTTTTGGTGGTGGTGTGTGTGTGTGTGGGGGGGTGATTACTGATTCAATCTATTTACTAGTAATCAGTCTGTTCATATTTTCTCTTTCTTCATGGTTCAGTCTTGTTGGGTTTTATGTTTCTAGGAGTTTATCTGTTTCATCTTGATTGTCAATTTTTTTGTAATAGAATTGTTCATAATAGTCTCTTATGATCCTTTATATTTCCATGGTGTCTGTTACATCTCTTTAATTTCTGATTTTATTTATTTATTTATTTATTGTTGATGCTGTTATGAATAGATTGATCTCTATTTTTTCACATATTCTATTGCTATTGCATGCAAACAACTGACTTTTGAATATTAACTTTGTATTCTGAAATTTTACAAAATTTGTTGATTAGTTCTAATCATTTGGGGAGATCTATATATATATAATCATAGCATCTTCTTCATTCCTGATTTGAATGCCTTTTTGTTTTTCTTTGCTGAGATCTGTGCATCCATATTAATCAAGGATGTTGGTCTCTAGTCTTCTTTTCCTGTAGTGTCCTTACCTGGCTTTGGCATAAGAAAATGTTGGCCTCATAAATTTCATAATGTTTCATTTATTTTCAATTTTTGGAAGAGTTTGAAAAGGGTTGGCATTAATCCTTCTTTATTTTTTTTTTAATGTTTTATTTTATTTTTGAGACAGAGAGAGACAGAACATGAACGGGGGAGGGACAGAGAGAGAGGGAGACACAGAATCGGAAGCAGGCTCCAGGCTCTGAGCCATCAGCCCAGAGCCCCACGCGGGCTCGAACTCGCGGACCGCGAGATCGTGACCTGAGCTGAAGTCAGACGCTTAACTGACTGAGCCACCCAGGCGCCCCTTTCCTTCTTTAAATTTTTGGTAGAATTCACCAGCATAATTATCTAGTCCTGGGCTTTCTGTATTGGGAGGTGTTTGATTACTGATTCAATATTTTTACTTGTTATTTGTTCAGACTTTCTATTTTTTCATGATTCAATCTTGGTAGGTTGTATATTTCTATGAATCTACCTATTTTTTCTAGGCTATTCAATTTACTGTAATATTATTTTTAATAGTAGTTATTTTTGATCCATTTTATTTCCATAGAATCAGTTGAAATGTTTCATCTTTCATTTTTGGTTTTCTTTAAGTTCTATTTTTATTATTTAGCCTAGTGAATATTTCTGCATATTGTTTTTCTTAAAAAAATGCTTTTCGTTTTATTGAGCCTTTCTGTTGTTTTTCTCTATTTTATTTTTTTTTTCTGATTTTTGTTATTTTCTTTACTAATTTGGGATTAGGTTGTTCTTTTATACTTTCTTAAAGTGTAAAGTTATGTTGCTCACTGGAGATCTTTCTGTTTCTTTGATGTGTGGTTTTATAACTATAAACTTCTTAGAACTGCTTTTAGTAGTGTCACATGTTGTATTTCAATATTTATTGAAATTGTATAAGTATATTTATTGAATTGTATAATATGTTGTATTTCAATATTTATTGACCCTCTAGTTGTTTAGGAGTGTTTTAATTTTTAATTTAGTTAATTTAATTGAAATTTAATTATATTTAATAATAATTAAATAATTTAATTAAATTTAATTTTTATATTGTGAATTTTCCAGCTTTCCTTCCATTATTTATTTATGGTTTTGTGTCTTTGTGGTTGGAAAAGATAATTAGTACAATAGCAATCTTCTTAAATCTGATGAGGCTTGTTCTGTGATCCATCCTGAAGAATGTTCTGAGTGCCCTTGAGAAGAATGTACGTTCTGCTGTTGTTTGATTAAATACTCTGTTGATGTCTGTTAGGTCCTTTTGTTTTAAAGTATGGTACAAGTCCAGAATTTCCTTGGTGATTTTTCTTTCTGGATGATCTATCAATTGTGTAAAAAGTACTATTAAAGTACCCCACTCATATTGTATTGTCATCTATTTCTCCTTTTATATGTGTTGGTATTTGCTTAATATATTTATATGCTTCAATGTTGGGTCCATATGTACTTGTTATATTGTTATATAATGACCTTTTGTGTTTCTTGTTACTGCTTTTTGAATTAAAGCCTATTTTGTCTGACATAAGTACAGTGCCCTGCTCTCTCTTGGTTTTCACTTGATGGGATATAGTTTTTCAACCTTTCACTTTGTACCTATGTGTTTCTCTAAAACTGGAGTAAGTCTTGTAGGTAGAATATAGTAGGATCTTGTGGCGGTTTTTTTTGTTGTTTTGGTTTTTTTGTTTGTTTGTTTTGTTTTTTTATCCATAAATCCACTCTATGCTTTTGATTAAAGTTTGATCCATATACATTTAGAATAATTATTGATAGGTAAAGACTTACTAATGCTATGTTATTCTTTTGATCTGCTTTGTAGTTCTTTCTGTTCTTTTTTCTCTCTTAATATCTTTCTGCGTGTTGATAAATCTCTGTAGTGGTGTTTTTTTAATTCTCTTCCCTTTATATTTTATGAATCTATTGCAGCTTTTTGCTTTGTGGTTGTCATGAAGTTTATATAAAACATCTTATGGATATAATTGTTATTTTACACTGATAACTTTAATCTCTAAGAAGACTAAACTTTTACTCCTCTCCATTTATGTTTTTAATGTCACAATGCACTTCTTTTTATATTGTTTATTAACAAACTACTGTAACTGTATTTTTAATATTCTTGTCTTTTAATCTTCCTACTAGAGTTAAGTGGTTAACACTTCAACATATAATACTATTGTATCTGAATCTGACCCCATACTTACTTTACTAGTGTGTTTCCAAATGTTTTCACATTACTAATTAGTGTCTTTTCCTTTCATCTTGAAGAACTACTTTCAGCATTTCTTATAAGGAATGTCTAGTTGTGATGAAATACCTCAGATTTTCTTTGTCTCAGAGTCTTTATTTCTTTTTCATTTCTGAAGGAAGCTTTGTTGCATAATATATTCTTCATTGGCAGGTTTTTTTTTTTTTCGTTTAGTTTTTTGTTTTTTGTTTTTGGTTTTGGTTTTTTGCAGTACTTTGAATATATCATTCCACTCTTTCCTGGCCTGTAAGATTTCTCCTAGGGAAATCACTGACAGCCATATGGGAGTCCCCTGTTGGTGGGAATGCAAACTGGTGCAGCCGCTCTGGAAAACAGTGTGGAGGTTCCTCAAAAAATTAAAAATAGATCTACCCTATGACCCAACAATAGCACTTCTAGGAATCTACCCAAAGGATACAGGAGTGCTGATGCATAGGGGCACAGGTACTCCAATCTTTATAGCAGCACTTTCAACAACAGCCAAATTATGAAAGAGTGTAAATGTCCATCAACTGACAAATGGGTAAAGAAGATGTGGTTTCTATATACAATGGAATACTACTTGGCAATGAGAAAGAATGAAATATGGCCATTTGCAGCAACATGGATGGAACTGGAGGGTATTATGCTAAGTGAAATAAGTCATACAGAGAAAGACAGATACCATATGTTTTCACTCATATGTGGATCTTGAGAAATGTAACAGAAGACCATGGGGGAAGGGAAGGAGGAAAAAAGTTACAGAGAGGGAGGGAGGCAAACCATAAGAGACTCTTAAGGATTGAGAACAAACTAAGGGTAGATGGGGGGTCAGGGAGAGAAGAAAGTGGTTGATGGGCAGGGAGAAGGGCACTTGTTGGGATGAGCACTGGGTGTTACATGGAAACCAATTTGACAATAACTTATATTAAAAAATAATAACATAAAATAAAATAAATATTCTCGTTGTCTTTGGTTTTAAGCAATATTTCCATGAATGCATTCCTTTCTACTTACTCTGTTTAGAATGTAAGTCTTCTTGAATATGTGTTTATGTCATTAACCAGTGTTAGAATATTCTTACACAGAATGTCTTCAATTTTGTTTCCCTGTCATTCATCTGTCTTGTGAGAAGCCACAGCAAATGTTTTAGATTTTTTTCCTTATTTCCTCTGCCTTTGACCACTTCTCTATTTTTTATTACTCGTATTCTCCTGGTGCTTCATTCTAGATATTTTTATTCCTTTCTTCAGTTGTGTCTAAACATTTATCAAATCAACCCACTGACTTCTTTATTTCAGTTATTTTATTATTTATTTCTCAAATTTTTATTTGATCCTTTATTATAGTTTCTAATTTCATGCTTAAATTTTCAAGCATTGCTATTTTTACTTATTTCAACAAATAAAGTATATTTTAAAGTCTCCATTTGATTTATTCATATTGCTTCTTTCCTCACATACTTGCTTACTTTACTTATATGATGAATATTTTGTTATTTCATTTCTTAAAAAAATTTGAGGCCTCAGATGGTATTATATTATTTCAGAAGATTTGCGTATTTTATATTCCAAGTTATATGGGGTTACCTCAATCCAATTTTAAGTTTTGAGATTGCTTAAATCTGAGCTTCAAAATCTGAGCTTCCGGGGTGCCTGGGTGGATCAGTCAGTTAGGCATCCCATTTTGGTTCAGGTCATGATCTCAAGGTAAATGAGTTCAAGCCCTGCATGGCGTTTTGTGCTGACAACATGGAGCCTGCTTCGAGTTCTGTGTCTCCCTAACCCTCTGTCCCTCCCATGCCCTTGCTCTCTCTCTCTCTCTCTCTCAGAAATAAACATTTTTTAAATCCCAGCTTGGGGGCACCTGGGTGGCGCAGTCAGTTAAACATATGACTCTTGATTTTGGTTCAGGTCATGATCTCACAGTTTGTGTGCTATAGCCCCGCATCAGGCTCTGTGCTGACAGTATGGAGCCTGCTTGGGATTCTCTCTCTCTCTCTCTCTCTCTCTCTCTCTCTCTGCCTTCTTATTGGCACATGCCCTCTCTCTCTCAATCTTTCTCAAAATAAATTTTAAAAAATTAAAAAAAAAAATTCCAAGTTGCGTTTAGTTCAGCCTCATTGCTAAAGGGCATTCTTTTGGTGTCCCAACACAAACTGAATGTGGTTTATCATGGCCTTATATCAGATGACCATAAAAATAACTTCTATGAGCCACTTCTTTGAAATGAACAAACAGTCCCAGGGGAAAAGACCCAAATTCTACTCTTACTTTCTTGGGCCTCCATCTTCTCCAAGACTATTGCATGGTAGTCATTTACTATTTTAGGCTTTTCAATATATTTGAACAGTCTTTAAATATAATTTCTTTAGTTTTTGATTGTCCTTAATGAGGGAATTGGTGCATATAGCTTAGTGCACCCGTCCTGCAGTATTCTCCAGGATGAATCTCTAAACTTTCAGGTAAGTGTGACTAGTAAAGGACATTGAAGACACATCCAAAAACCAACTACTTTATATTTTATTCAGTGATCAATAATGATTAACTTTTCTCTTCATTCTTTAGCACTAATGTTCCAAATTTTATGTGGACAGGTTAAAATATATATTTCCCCATTGTTTTTCAGCTACAAATTCACTGAAGTGATGTGTGAAACTTCTGGCTTCTTCTTTTTTAATTGAAAGATAGTTGACATACAATATTATGTTAGTTTCAAGTGCACAAAATAGTAATTCAACAACCTATACATTGCACTATGCTCACCATGATAAGTGTAGTCTCCATCTATCAGCATACAATTATTCTAATACTATTGAGTGTTTTCCCCCATGCCATACTTTTTATTTATTTTATAACTGAAAGTTTGTGCATCTTAACTTCTTGGTTTATTTGAAGGGAATGGCCATGCCTCCACTTCTGTTTCTTCCCCTTTCTTACTAGATGAATGTGAATGTGGTACCATGCTCTCTCTGACCATATGGGCAAGGTCTTGGTCTAGAGATTCTGTGAAACTGTCCTACTGGCCCTATGCCACACACCCAGATTGCTTCATGAGAAAGGAATGCATTTCTATTTCATTTAAGCTATTGAAGGTAGAAATTTGACTTGTCACCCTGTCCAATCTGTACCTTGATCAGTATAAATTGTATCCCCCAGAGTGGGTTGCTGCTAAGATAAAATCAAGTACATGGAAGGGCGCTTGGGTGGCTCAGTCGACTCTTTATTTTGGTTCAAGTCATGATCTTGTGGTTCACAGGTTTGAGTCCCATGTTAGGCTCCTTGTTCACAGTGTGGAGCCTGCTTAGGATTCCTTCTCTCCCTCTCTCTCTGTCTTCTCACACTCGTCCTCTCTCTCTCTCTCTCTCTCTCTCTCTCAAAATAAGTAAATAAATAAACTTAAAAAAATCAAGTACCTATAGCATGTAGTATTGCCTGAGAGTAGGCAACCTAGAGAAACCTGAGATGACAAGAAAATGGATTCCCTTACAAAGAATCCAGAAAGAAATGCAGTCCTGCTTATAGCTTGCTCTCAGTCCTATGAGGCATATCCCAGGTTTCTGAACTGTGGAAGATTAATATAGTAAATGTGTGCTGTTTTTCAGTCAGTAAATTTGTGGTAATTTGTTATGATAGCATAGGAAATAAATAAACTGAAGTAGGATTCAGACCCACACCATCTAACTCCATGTTCTAAGTTGTTTCCTTTACCTGGTAATTTTCATTATGCCAAAAGATCATTTGGTGAAACTGTCTTTTGTAGAACCTTGCACAGGAAACCATGTTATAACAAGCCCGCTGACAACACTCAAAAAATGTTGATCTATTTTTGGCTGCTTCTTGCTGTCCTCACCAAAGCCTTCAAGGAAGACAAAGTTGAGCCTTGAAGAAATGTCTCTGAGGAAGCGGCCTTGCCAGTAGATAGAATGTGGCTTCAAGCTATCATGTGGCAGTTCCTGTTAAGAACCCCAGCACTGGGTGTTATACATAAGTGATAAATCACTAAATTCTACACCTGAAACCAATTTTACCATATATGTTAACTAAGTAGACTTTAAATAAAAATTCAAATAAAAAAGAAACCCCAACTAAACAATGTGACTATCACTGTGGCATAAACCAGATAGATGTGAATTCCCATCCAAGCCTATGGCTTCAAATGACCTCCAGACAGCCACCATTAACTGAGAAAGAAAGAGACATGGAAGAACACAGAAGGCATTAAACCAACACCATGATTTTGGGAGTACAAACTATATAGAAAAAAGATGTCTTTGGCTGTTGATGCTAATAGACTGGATGCATAAATAATGTTTGAAATAATTTATTTCTGAAGTAATTCCAAGTCTGGCCTTGGGATTCTAGGACGCCAACATTCACTTCTAGGAAACCACTTATGAATTATAAGAGGTCCCCTTAAAGGGTATTTCCTCTAATGTCCATTTCAACTTGGGTGTGAAGAAGAAAGATAACAGCTTCTAGGAGGACAAATCTCAGGGTGGCCAGATGGACATTCCATGGAAAACACTCCACTGCTGATGCAAGTGTTAGCAATTCCTGAAAACAGTGATCCCTTTAGTAAATGGATGGGGATTTGTGTTACATTCTTAAAACAGAGATGGGTATTGGACTGGGGAAAGGGTATTGGACTGGGGAAAGGGTACTCATGGGTATCTGTGTGTTCAAAGATGTGGACTGATCCCAACATCCAATACAGAACTTTTGATTTCCCTGAGCCCATGGTTGCCCTTGGAGCTGACCATGGTCGCAAACACAGTTTCACCTGACCATGAGAATATCCCTGTCTTCTCCTTCCTTTTTTCTCCACTCTCCTGTCGCTGGGATGTGGATACAGTTCTGAACCAGGCTTTGCAAATGAGTGTAGTATCTTGGGATTGGCAGAGGACAAGATGAAAGGAGCTTGATATCCAGTCCTACTGATCCATCACGCTTGCCTTGGATTGTCTCTACTGCTACTTCAGAGAAAAATAAACTTCTGCCTTGTACAAGCAACTCGATTTTGAAGTTAATATTTATAAATCAATATATGTTTCCTGCTTTTGATTTTGTAAGAAAGCAAATAGCTAAATTTGAGAACACATAAAATTGCAGTTACTAAATGTATGTTTTTATTTAGCATCCTATTCCAAGAAATGAGCAATGGGTATAGAATTCTTTTCCACGTGAAAGTACTCTGGTTGTCTGGAAGAAATGTATTTATATGACTTTTTAGAATGAGGACTGGGATAAAAAGATATCTCTTTCTGATATTGAAAATGCCAGTAAAAGCCATTTATATGATTTCAAGAAGCTTGTTCAAGTTCTATATCACATAAATAGATTGAGTAGCTCAAAAAGCCACAAACTATCATTTTTAGAACTAAGGAACTTTTAAAGCTCAAAATAATCAGTTTTTGTAAAGACAAAAATTGGGCCCAAGCTACTCAATCATTGAGTTTGACTCATCATCACCATATAATGTTTCCTTTGCTTTACTCTTCTGATGAAGAAATTGAGGATATCTTACAGGAAGTATTTAAAAACCACAACCAGTTCCTGTAGCAAGTCATAGGAAATGAAATCTATAGTTTAATGTAATCACATAAGGGAATAGGAATTAATTTGCTACTCTATTTCAACCTCTTTGTCTCCTCTTTAGTGTCTGATGAAGCTCTTAAAGTACTTTTTAAGAAGAGTTTTTACTTAACATTGAGCTTAGAAATTTGTATTGTGAGTGTGTGTGCAGGAAGTCACTAACTTATTTAACCTAATTACAGAAGCAACATCCTATTTCCCAATCCCTTTAAAGTAAACCCTGTCCTTTCTTTAAATTTTCCTTATTTAGGTACCTGGGTGGCTCAGGCAGTGAAGTGTCCAACTTCCGCTCAGGTCATGATCTCATGATTTGTGGATTCCAGTCCTGAATCGGGCTTTCTGCTATTAGTGCAGAGCCTGTTTGGGATCCTCTGTCTCTCTCTCTCTCTCTCTCTGTCTGCCCTCCCCTGCTTGCTCTCTCTCCCTCTCAAAAAAAGTAAACATTAAAAAAATAATAAATACATTTTTCTTATTTTTTGATAATTTCATTAAAATATGCTTGTGCTCCACATGATATGTGCTCCACATATGCTTGTGCTCCACAGAGAGAGAGAGGGAGAGAGAGAGTCCCAAGCAGGCTCCATGCTGCTAACACAGAGCCTGACATGGGGCTCGATCTCACAAACCATGAGATCATGACCTGAACTGAAATCAAGAGTTGGACACTTAAGCAACGAACCCACCCAGGTGCCCTTAATTTTTTTATAAATCAAAGCATACTTCACAAAGCAAAAACTTCTCTGGCTTGCTTAATATATATATATATATATATATACACACACACACATATATATATGTATATATATATATATATATATATGTATGTGGCCCTGAGTGCTGATATATGCCACTGGATTAATTTCTTTTCACTGCTGATTACTATCCCATATATGACTATATTGTTATTTAATTGTTACATATTGGCCAATATTTGATTTATACCCACTTGTTTACTATTTCAAATGGTGAAATTGTAGTTCTTTATATATACTGGTGCATGTATTCAAGAGTTTCTCAAGGAAGTAAAATTGATGGTTCATAGTGCACATTTTTAACACTAACAGATTATGACAGGCTGAACAATTAATGCATCTATGAAAGTTCCACATATATATGACAAAATGTGATATTGTCAGACTTTTCAATTTTGTTTCTAAGCTGGTGGATATTAAAAGGCATCTCATTGTGGTTTTCATTTACGTTTACTGATGGGGTTTCTGATTATTGGCCAATTGATTTCTACATTGAAGTCCTTGTCATTTGTTTGTTCTTGTCATTTTTATTAGTGTTTTTTTTTAAATAATTTATAAAAGTTTGTATGATCATTTACCAGTCCGTGGCGCACCGTCTCACTTTCTGAAATATTTATGTGATAGAATGTATAAAGCTTTATGTTTTGTGGTATTTAATTCTTATTTAAGAAACTCCCATGCTCCTACTCCAAGATGAAAATAACCTTTCTTTATACAATCTTTCAAATGTTTTTGTATTGCCCTTCATATGTAAGTTCTTATCCATCTGGAATTGTGCAGATGGTGTGGCATGGAGGGAGGGTGTGTCATATAATCTATTTTGATCCAATTTATTTTTCTATCTGGATAACCAAATGAATCAGCACTTTTTATTAAGAACTCCATCTTTTCCCCACAATTCTCCCATAAATCAGGTTTTCCTATGTGATGGGGACTGCTCAACTGGTCCATTTGTCTATCCCTGTGCTAATATCACTGTTTAAACTACTCTATTATTTGAGCAAGCCTTGGTATCTTGTAAGACATGTTATCCTGATATGTTATTCTTCTGGGATTCCTAGACTATTAGAATTCTGTATTTTAATGTAAATTTTAGAACTAGACTTTAAAGGAATGTGCATACACATACACACACACACACACACGAAACAACTTTAGTATGTTGGTTGGAGTCATCTTGAATTTATTTGCTGATTTAGGGATGATTAGCATCATCTGAGTTTTTTTTTTTTATTTTAAACACCACATAAATTTCCACTTATTCAAAT